>NC_135426.1:6822500-7042500 GCF_051991245.1 Festucalex cinctus
GACTGCACAAGCATTAGCAGACTACTTGCTCAACTAACACGTATACTTTTTGATATTTTTGAACATATTTTGAAAAAGTGTAGTGTGTTGTTTAAGCAGTCAAATTGTTAGACGATTGTGGCATCGGCCAAAGAAGCCATCACATTTTGTTGAGAATCTGGATGAGAATCCAAATGGAACTGTTTTCCTCCATAGACCTGGAAATAGTTATAATAGCTAACTAAGTTGTACTTAACCTTGGAGGAGGTCTGCGAGACATTATAGTCTGTAGTACAGTAGTAGAGTAGTACAGTTGCAAGAAAAATATTTGCGTTTACCTGAATTTCTGGCTGAATTGTTCGCTGATATCTACAGCAAATCTTCTTGTTTTCGGGTCAAAACAAACAAACGTATATGTAATTGTTTGTGTGGCATTAGATTAAGATCAGATATTTGGCCTTCATGTTTGTCCCATCTGCATCGCGAGTGACCCCTCACAAGTCGCCACTTGTACAATCAAGACACTACACGCACACTACTAACCTCGCAATAACCAGATTGATATTGCACGTCACTCAAGGGAGTTCTTCGCAATATCCATCTGATACCTCTCCATGGTAATTTGCTCGCGAAAGGCGGGACATTCTGTACAATAATTCAAGCTGATTGGACGATGCGGCATTGTACAGGTTTGTTTTAACCAATCACGGCCACGGGTGAAATTTTCATATCGTTGGTGTCGAAGGGGGGAAAAGCACGAACATCTTACCAGCTAGAAATGCACGAAGCGCCTCTCACTGTTCAACATTCAACAAGGAAACGGTGAGTCATTCTACGAGAACAGAATTAATTGTAGCGTCTATTCGTCCATGTTAGGTTTGTTTGTTAGCCCCGGCTTCCTGGTTTCGTCACAGTTGCATATACTGCCCCCAATCACAATGTCGCTCTGTGATTGGTCAGAACTACCAGTGGTTCAGATCGGTGGAAATCAACGGGAGAGGTACAAGATGTGTTCTCCGGAGTTTGTGAAGTGAAGAAATGATATTGAGATGGAAGGATATGAACTGTTTACCATGAATAGGGAAAACAGAAGAGGAGGAGGTGTTGCAATTTATGTTGATAAGGTTTTTAAATGTAGTAAAGTTGAACATCTGACAACTGCCATGGATAACGTAATGGAATGTGTGACAATTGAGGTACACATGAAAAATGTACCAAATGTAATTATAAGTTGTATATATAGGACACCTGGGTCATGTCTTGACACATTTAACGATAAACTAGCAGAAATTCTTAGTTATACAAATGATAAAAAAACGCGAATAATGTGTGGTGATTTTAACATTGACCTGTTAAATCCTAATGGACACCAGAAAACAACCGACTTTATAAATATAATGTATAGTAACAGTTTATTCCCTGTCATTACGAAACCAAGTAGAATAACAATTGATACAGCTACACTAATAGATAATATATTTATAAATAAAATAGATTTTAAAATAGAAAGTGGACTCCTTATTAATGATATAAGTGATCATCTTCCGGTCTTTGCAGTTCTTCATGATTATTTTGAAAAAAAAATTATGAAGCCGTCAACTTACACAATTGAAAAAAGATTAACAACACCTAGGTCCATGGCTGCCTTTAAGCTGGACCTAGAAAAGCATAACTGGTCTGAGGTCTATTCAAAAAACGATCCTAACACTGCATATAGTGAATTCCAGTCAACAATTAACTTTTTATACAATAAACACTGTCCAATAGTTCAAATTAAAAGGAAGTATAAAGGTCCAAATAAGGTATGGATGACAAAGGGGATAGAAAATGCATGTAAAAAGAAAAATATTTTATATAAAAGATTTCTTAAAACAAGAACTATGGAATCTGAAACAAAGTATAAGACCTATAAAAATAAATTATTAAATATTATACGTATAAGGAAGAAAGATCATTACCATGCATTACTAGAGCAGAATAAAAACAATATGCAAGAAATATGGAAAATACTAAATGATGTAATTAAAAATAGATCTAAAAAAATAAATTATCCAGAATATTTTATAAAAGATAAAAACAGTGTAATCGATAAAATTTCAGACATAGTCAATAACTTCAATGAATATTTAGTTAATGTGGGTAGAAATTTGGCAAATGAAATTCCAGAGACAAGAAATAAACATGAAATAGATAAGTACGTTGTAAATAATTCATCCACTATGTTTCTAAATGGTGTTAATGATATTGAAGTATTAAATGTTGTAAAAACATTAAAAAATAAAAAGTCTACCGACTATTTTAATATTGATATGACACTGGTAAAAAGTATTATAGAATATGTTGTAAAACCTTTTACATATATTTGTAATTTGTCTTTCCAAACTGGTATATTTCCATCAAAAATGAAAATAGCAAAAGTAATTCCTATTTACAAAAGTGGTGATAGACATATATTTAGTAATTATAGACCAATATCATTGTTGCCACAGTTCTCAAAAATTCTAGAAAAATTATTTTTATATAGACTGGATAATTTTATTGAGAAACATAAGATTTTGAGTGAATATCAGTACGGTTTTAGAGAAAAACGGACCACCTCAATGGCAGTCATGGAACTTGTAGAGGCAATAGCTACCAACATAGACAATAAAAAATTTACTGTTGGGATATTTATGGATCTAAAGAAAGCATTTGACACCATAGACCATTCTATATTAATGAATAAATTAGTGAAATATGGTATAAGAGGCTTAGCATATAAATGGATAAAAAGTTATTTGGATGATAGATATCAGTATGTGCAGTTTAAAAATACAAATTCAAAACAATTGAAGATTACTCATGGAGTTCCTCAGGGGTCTGTGCTGGGCCCTAAATTATTTATATTGTATATGAATGATATCTGTTGTGTCTCGAAAATACTCAAGAGTGTCTTGTTTGCGGATGATACAACTTTCTACTGTTCTGGAGACAACTTGAAGCAGCTTCTGACTACTGTGGAGTATGAATTAAGTACAATAAAAAATTGGTTTGATATGAATAAATTATCATTAAATTTAAATAAAACCAAGTTCATAGTTTTCGGTACTAGACCAATCACTCATCAAGTTAAAATTAGGGTGAATTTAATTGAAATAGAAAGGGTGTATGAAAATAAATTCCTTGGAGTAGTTATTGATGATAAATTATGTTGGAAACCACACATAGAAAATGTTAAAAGGAAAATGTCAAAAATCATAGGGATACTCTATAAAACCAAGGAGGTCCTGAACATGAATTCACTATATACATTATATAATACATTATTATTACCATATTTGACCTATTGTGTGGAAATTTGGGGAAACACATATAAAACAAATACTGACACTGTTTTTAAATTGCAAAAAAGAGCCATAAGGATTATTAATAGATCAAAATATACAGAATCAACACATCCACTATTTATTAAATTAAATACAATGAAATTTTATGACTTGGTTGAGTTTAAAATAGCACAAATAATGTATAAAGTATACAATAATCTACTCTGCCACAGTACTCAAAAGTTGTTTGAAATTAGAAACTGTCCTTATGAGATAAGGGGTACAAGTGTATACAAAAAACCCAAAACAAGAACAAATATTAAGCAAAGGTGTGTCTCCGTTAAAGGAGTTAATTTGTGGAATAACTTGGGAACCGAACTGAAAAGATGTAATTCACTTGTTGAATTTAAAAGAATGTTTAAAAGTAAAATTCAATATTATTATTTAAATCAGATATGAGTTAAGAAGATTGTAGAAATGATTTATTCATTTACTTATTTTTCTTTGATGTATTAATATGAGTGTAATGAAATTTGTATATATGTGTGTTACTAGTGTATTTTTATTTTTATTTTTAATTTATTTTTTTATACGAGTAGCATTATATTTTCTTTTATTAAAAATGTAATTTATTATAAATAAGTGATAGGATATGAAGAATAAGGGGTAGGACTGGATAAGTTTTCAACTTCTTCCTACTCCCTTGAACATATACATAGATATTTATTGGATGTTTCTTTTATTTTATTTTATTTTTTTACTTTTAACTTTGTGTTTATATAATTATACGTGTATATGTGCATATGTTCAATAAACTTCAAACTTCAAACTTCAAACAAATACCGCGAGAATTCAAGGTTAGCACACTACAGTAACGTGCATTGAAAACATCCATGTTTTTGGAACACCAATTTAGTAACTCCTCATGCACTACAAACGAACTGCCATCGGTTCTTGTGCACTTTTAAAAACTGCTGTTTCTGTACTTTTGAGGTCAGTGTTGATGTGACAACTAAGGTTGTAAACTAGTGTTGTTCCGATACCGTTTTTTGGCTCCCGATACCGATACTCTTTGCAGTATTGGCCGATACCGATACCATACCGATTCTTAAGATTTTTTTTCCTCAACATGAAAAAGCTGTCCTGCCATTGGTTCAGAGCATTCAAGGGCCAATAGGATAGCTTAGATCAGTATGCAGTGAACATGTCATATATCAGTGAATGTTATGCACGAGCAAGTCACAAGATGCTGCATCCAAAATTCTATATTAGCGTTGGAATTAATGGTATCGCCATGTTACTTGTGAGTAGTCACCGATACCGATACCACTGTTTTTATGCAGTATCGGCACCTCTGCCGATACCAGTATCGGTATCGGAACAACACTAGTTGAAATATTTCATGGCTGATTGCATCTTGTAGCAAACTTAAACTTGCTTGAACATATAATATGCATCCTATTTTACTTTACTTTCAATTTCTAGACCTAATTTGGCCCTGGCTTCTGGTCAGGACATGCTCGTTCTCCTTTGATAAAGAAGTACTGTCTTGGCATTGGAGGTGCTCTTGACTGATGTCTTGCATCTAGTGGTGAATGCTGTTATTATGCCACAAAAACGGTTTAGCAGCAGTAAACATTTTCAAATATTTGCCACCAGTTGCCCATCTCTGAATAACTTTATGTTGAAATGAACAGTTCATGTCTCGGGTTTGGCTCATCTTCATCCTGCAGGTACAATGCAAGCTCATCTTGCACCTTCTAGTTGCCTCAGCCACCGACGCCACCATTCAATCAATCAGACGTCACACTCAGACACCGCCTTGCTCTCACAGACAGTCAGATCTCATAAAACTCTCGCAACAATATACGTAAGACAACTGCAGGTTTGCCACAATACATTTACAAGTTCAAGACTGTCTGCAAAAATATCTGAACGTCCAAATGCGATTGAATGAATTAGTCGGGCGGTGGGGTGCGCACAGCGAGTTGCCAAAAAATGTCAATGACGTAATCGAGTTCGATTCGACCTTAGCGTCTGAAGTCGTTCTACTCTTAGTATGCAGCGAGTATGCAGGTCATTCCAAAGGGTTAACATATCTTTTCTTGCAACCGAGTATATAGCACAATTAAAGATCAGCTAAGACATTTGCTATTGTAGCATGCGCTTTGGGTGTTCCGGAACATGTCAATCAACTTTTTCTCCCAAAACTGTTATTCCTCTTATATTTCCAAACACAGTAAATTCTGGAGTGTAAAATTGACTCTATTATTTTTCCAATTCTTTATTTTACCCTCTTCCAAGAGTAAATATTACTCTAAAAATGAGTATTTGGTACCTATCTAGTCAAATTTCTCAACAGAATTGACTATGTAATCTTTCTGTAGAATCTACTTCTGCTCTGTACAATGGGGTTCAGTTTTCAGCTGAAGCCAGCAGTGATGACAATCTGCACATTGATGAATAACTTAACAGAGGAAGCCTAATTGCCGCTAGGTGTTGGCGAAGGCGCGTTATAAATATTTCCTCTCATTTACACAAACTGCTGGTGTCACTTTGAATTGCTGTAACTTTTTTTTTTTTTTTTTTGCCGTGTGTTAGGTGTCAAAACATGTCGGCCCTGAGAATCTTTCTCATTGGCTCCAAACTTTCAAACTCTTGTCAATGTACTATATTTAGCTATTCCACTGGGTGTGGGCTAGCATATGCTCAGTCCATATGATCCTGGTTGACAGGCACAGAATTCCCACCCCAAATCCTTGTCCAGGTCAAATGTGTGGATGCATCACAAGTCCCGCATTAAACCGGTCCTCTGCAATCGCGGCGGAACTGGCAACCGCATTGAAAGCGTGCAGTTTGGCACTTGATAGCAGAGACTGTTATCAGCTAATTAGTGCTAGGAGCTGCAGGGGGAGGGTTATACGCTCAGTTTTGTGGTGTGAGTGGTGCCATCACTTGTCATCTGCCTCAATTAGAAATGCACACAAGTGGGCATACGAGTAAGCGCCCGAAAGAGGGTTATTGTGGAAAAATGTCTGACCTACAAATGTTTTGTGAGTGTGTGTGTGTGATTGTTGCATATTTGCATGTGCTGTTTTAGCTTTAAACAGCATGCAAGGATATAAATATGAGGAAACAATTGTATTTGTTTTGCACTGCAGGGGCAGGATTATGCAAGCTATTGTTTGCCTCCATTTGGATGCTTTTCTCTATACAATATTCGATCCTCCTCTAGTCACGGTGCGCTCGTCGCATCCTTTTGAAAATGCTTTTTAAGAATTTCTAGCCATAATAAGAAGCAATTTTGAGCTAAATATATAATGGTTTTCAGTTGGTAATGAATCATTTTGGATCACAAACTGAGCAATGAAAATGCATGCTGCTTTTTTTTCTAGTACTCAGAAGCTTGGCCAATGTGAAGATACAGGAAATGATGCCGTTTTAAAGGTTCTGATATAAAAATAGTGTCTCATTGTACGTTTAACATGTCAGCATTGGTCCCTGGAAAAGGCGTAGTAACCAAGCTAAGGAGTTAAATAGTGTATTTAACGTATGTCTTAAAAAAAAGAAATATTGGTCAATAATTTGTGCACACAGGGTGTTGGGCTCCACACTACACTCCTTACTGGTTCGTAGTCTAACAAAGTAATTTTGGTAGCAACATTCACAACTAGTGTTAGTAATATGCAAAACTCCCCATTGCTTGGTGGATCAGATCAACCACCAGAGTTGGAATAGTAAGAACCGGACTACATTGAATCATATCACTCATCTGTATTGCATTCTAGTCCTGGAGAAGGGCAAACAATAACCCTGGAGCCCAATAATGACTCTTGAGTGGTGCAATGTTGTTGTTGTTGTTGTTGTTGTTGTATATCAGTTTGTATTATTTTTCTTTTTAAAGTTAATAGAATTTGTATCCTAACTGTACACACTTAAAAAATTGTTGGGTTGTTTTTACCCAAGGTTGGGTTAATTCTTTTGATTGGGTTGAATATTGGATTTAAAGTCTTGACACCTGCTGGGTCAAATCTTCAACCCGATGTGGTGGGTGTTGTAAATAACCCAGCAGTGGCTCGGCCCCTGTTGGACCCAGCACGATTTCACCCACTTTGGGTTGCTTTTAACTGAGCATTTTTAAAAGTGTAACAAATGATCATTTGTGCATAAACAGTAGAAAGACACAGTGTATCTGGAACTCAAGCCCAATTCACACTGGCTGCGGAAACGACGCGGTGCGTTTTCCGTACGTCTTCCACGCAATTCACACCACGTTCGTTGCGTGTCCGGAAATCTGCACCCGCCAGACCACAAGATCACGGGGGTTCACGCAGGAGAATTGAGTTCACGCGATAACAACCGAGTATATAGAGTCCTATTTTGTAAACAAGAGCCACGCTTGCCTGTTGTCACATCGATATGCTTTTTGGACATTATTTCTGAGACTTCTATCATGGGTAAGTACATTTTGTGTTTAAATAATGTTATTTTGTCATGTTTCATTTATTCTGAGCTAATTTTTTGTCTTAAATGTCCGACTGATATCATGCTAGCTTCCCTACCAAAAAAACTAATTCGCAAACGGTTTTATTTTGAAATATACCGGCTTTACCTTGATGCGAGACGCCCGACTTCCTGTCGTGTAAATTCTTCAGCTTCATGAAAATCCGCATGCGGCGTCCGGAAAAAATAGAACGCTTGCGGAAATCTTCCGCATCGGCGCAATCGTTCCGCACCGCAGACGCACCGTAGTGCAGCTGGTGTGAATTGACACATAGACTTGAATGCGTTCTATCCTTGCGGCGTCCGTACGTCCGCCGTACGGAAAATGCACCGCGTCCGTTCCGCAGCCAGTGTGACTTGGGCTTGAGAACTCTGCCCTTTTGTCATTGTTTGGTACTATAGTTGAATGCAAAGTTAAAGGGGCTGTCTGCCGGATTCACTCAGGAAAATGCACTTTTTAAATACAGGATGTACACACTTTAACTTTCTCTCAGTCTACACATCTGTCTTTTTGTTAATCTTTTGTGGTAATTTCGTCCTAAACCCCCACCTCCCCAGCCTGTATTTTGCCATTTTGTGTTTGTTTTGTAAACAGCGGGATGTTTCAGTGGAAAGACAGTATTTACAACCCTCCAGCCAATCGCAGAGCGGGGGGGGGGGGGGGGGGGGGTGGAGTGTCGCAAACGGGGCCGGGCGAACGTGTCAGCTGTGTGACGTCACTCCCGCGGCAATTTGAAAGCACGCGCTAAATTTTTTTTTTTCACTCACTCACTCACTCACTCACTCACTCACTCACTCACTCACAGAAGTTTAAGTGTGTGAATGAGTGAGCGAAGAAAAAAAAATCTGTGCGTGCTTTCAAATTGCCGCGGGAGTGACGTCACGCAGCTGACACGTTTGCCCGGCCCCGTTTGCGACACGCCACCCCCCGCTCTGCGATTGGCTGGAGGGTTGCAAACACTGTCTTTCCACTGAAACGTCCCGCTGTTTACAAAGCAAACACAAAATGGCAAAATACAGGACTGGGGAGGTGGGGGTTTAGGACGAAATTACCACAAAAGATGAGCAAAAACACAGATGTGTAGACTGAGAGAAAGCTAAAGTGTGTACATCCTGTATTTAAAAAGTGCATTTTCATGAGTGAATCTGGCAGACAGCCCCTTTAAGGAATCAGAATTTGGTTGTGGTACCACAAAATGTGAGTGGAGTAGACTAAAAGTGACTCTATATTTGTATTTGCATCTGTAATGAAATAAACGTGCAAAAATAGCAATATATAATTACCAAGGATATGCAAATGTATGTCAAGTGTGAGCGTAATATTGCAAACTATATGACAGTGTAAATAAAACAGGAATAATTACAGCACATTCTATGCATATTGCACTGATATTCAGCAAGTACATTAGCGTTTTTTGGCAGCCTTTGCTGTGGGGCAGAAGCTGTCACATAAGCCAGCCACTCTTGTGATTGCCCAAGTATTTATCAAACACGGTGATTATTGAGGAGATGCATCTGACAGGCATACTTATCGCGTCTAAATAAGTCGCATTGGCGAGGGGAGGAGGAAGACGAGGAGGAGTGGAGAGAAGAGAGTTGATGGAGGGTGGGAGGGAGATGTAACGGCAGCATTGTGAGGAGAGAGAGAGAGAGAGAGAGAGAGAGAGAGAGAGAGAGAGAGAGAGAGAGAGAGAGAGAGAGAGAGAGAGAGAGAGAAGCGGAGGAGGAGAGAGAAAGGGGCTGCAAGGGGGACTTGGTGGCTAGTGTTCGCCTCAGCCTGAGCGGCGGCGGCGGTGGTGGCGGTGACGCGCACCTAACATGCAGTGGAGAGCGGCGGCCGTGGGCATCACCTGTGCGCCTTGGAGAACCGTGCGCTCGCGGGAAACGCACATCGACGCCGACGGAGGCAGATTGGAAGGACCCCCTCCCGTGGAGCCACTCATAACAGCTTCGGAGGAAGAGCGGGAGGTGGCGAAGAAGTGAAAGGCGATGGGCATCCAGCCCGTTTTGGAGTCGCTGTGACGCACTGAAAGCTGACGCGCGTACATTTTTGCTTTTTAAACGCTCCACTCGGACTAACACTTTGGATTGATTTGTTTTTAAGCACATGATGCATGGTGCATTACAAGACAGTGTGATTTTGTGAGTTTGGACCCCCACCCTCTCCTCCTGCATCTCCAACCCCGCGCTCCGCCGCCGCCACCAACGTCCCCTCCGCCAGGATGCAGCTGCTCCGAGTTGCGTGGGCACTGACCGGAGCGGCGATCTGCTGCTTCCTCATCTTCCTCATCCAATCGCGTCTGCTCCAAGAAGGTAATCCCGTGACCTCCACGCTTTGTGTGCCATCTCCGCGCTGCCGTGAAGTTGCCACTGAAAGTGACCGTGGGCGGTGGGACGGCTGCAAACAAAATCTCGTCGTCCGAGGTTCACGAGAGCAACATTTTTTATTTTTTTTTAAATCACACGCATGATGTTAAAACACAATGAGTAAATTCCAACATAGGCATAAAAAGAAGTGATTTTAAACAGCCACACACTGCTTTGTTGGAAGCCTTCTCAATAGATGGCACTAGAGTCTAGCTTTAGGGTAACATGCAGGTCAAGCCACGCTAATGTTGCCTTCTGTTGTCCGCCCTTCTGACACTGCAACAAGGCTGAATTGCAATTAAGATCATCGCCAACATCATTCGCACCCCTCCTCTTCCTCCCAGCTGTTTCGAAAAGCCATAATCGCATCCATGCTGCACGGGTGACACTGCCCGCAGACATGCTGCACTGTCGATCGGCTCATTTGATGGCTGATAATGGATTGATAGGATTTGATTGATTTCATTATTTTTATTGCTTCAATGTGGCGGCCGCAAAAACGAAAGGCCTGTTCTGCTGTGTGGTGCAAAGCCGGCTAATCTCTCGGGGATGGGAGTACATTTAAAGCTCCTTTTCCTGATGAAAGTCAAATGCTCGCTGTACTTGATGAACTTGGCAGCAAATATAAAGCAGTTCATATTCCCCAATTGAAGAGCTCGGGGCAAACAGAGCCTTTCTGACACTCCTGGCCAGTGTGCCGGTCGGTGTCGGCCGAGTGGCATGGAACAGTCTTAGCATGCTCTCGTCCCTGAGCAAATATTCAGGTCAGAGACCCTCCCGCGTTGGACTCCATGACTACCGCGTAGTTGGAGACCATCCAACCTTGTACTTAAGCCAAAATGGAAGACAAAATGAAGTTGAGGATTTTGTGATGGCACATGCCTCCAAAGCCTCCCTTTGGACGTCTTAATGTATTATGACATGCTTGGGGTCAAGAGAGCATCATGTGGCCACCTCCGAGTATGACAAACTCATCGCTCCGAGCTACTGTAATGTGAGGAAGCATCCTTAGACTCGTCAGCAATGTTGACTTTATATTTTGACCTTCAGTACTGTCATGTTGTGTAAGATATTCCGCTTTTGTTTTCAAGCTTGACATTGAATAGCTTGTAACTATGTTGTTGCATGGTATAATTTAACACTTGCTTGCGTGCGGCGTGCTGTCCTCGCGACTCAAAGAATGAACGAGGTCAAAAGCAAGGCCTCATAGAACCAACTGAGAGGCGGGAATTCAAAGTGAGGGCATTTGGGGGGCGGTTCAGAACGCCCATGCACATGGAAGAAACAGAAGGGCTGCCCTGGAATCCATTTACAGAAAGACAGACTTGTTTTTAGCCTCATTTTAGCATGTCACAGATTGGCCATCTGTATATTTGTTGACACCCTGTTCAACACGCGCATATTTTTAGACGCGAGACTCTGCTAGAGATCTGCGAGGAGGATCTGCATCGGGAATTGGGATGAGCGTACGAGTCATGAGCCTCTCACATTGTCCACTTCAATAATTCAAGCAATGGAGCTAATGTAATTTAGCTTCTCAGTGGTGTGTTATTTGTCACAAGGCAATAGCGGGCCTGCCAGGAGAAACGTCTGATTAATCTAGACATGGGATCAAGTAAAGGAAGTAGTCCCCAGCTCAGAATAATTTTAGTGCAAAACGTAGGTTTTAAAATTGAGGTTAACTCATTTGCTCCCAAAAATGTATAATTACGTTCTCTTTTATATTACCATGCTCCCAAAGATGTATTTATACGTTTTTTGTTTTTATGCTAGAGCACATAGAAGGCTTTGATGCAGCATCTGTACTGAAGAAAATGCTTGAAGCAATGGTAGTTATTACAAAAACGGCCAGCAGGTGGCAGCAGATATATAAAAGATCAACCAGGGCCATGTTGCAAAATGCTCTTTTCTCCAGAGTTTTAAACAGATTTGTGAATAATGATGCAACTTAGCTATATTCTAATGCAAGTTGCTGCAAAACGGAAATAGATAGAAACATACTTTTTTTTTCCTGATGAAAGAAGAGACTCTAATCTTTCTTTTGGTAGTTTCCATGTTTTATAGCGATAGAACACAATATCCTCGGACTGCAAAATCAGTCAAAATCCAGTAAAATAACTGGGAGTGAAGGGGGTTGCTTCAGTGAAAATGGCTGGGAGTGAATGAGTTACTATAAGTGCCTTTTAAATGGCAAATACCTTTTACAGTCACATTAGCTAGACATCCTATCAAGTGCATTTTTAAAACTGCTGAGTCAAAAGTAACCCAAATTGGTTGAAATAGCTAACCCAGCACTGGCCAATGTTGGGTTAGCGCATTTTTGGGTTGAGGATTTGACCCAGCATGTTGAGTGAAGATCTTGATCCAAGGGCTAAAAACGACCCGTACTGATGAGTTAAAGCTACCAGTATGGCTGTGGTTTAAAAAAACAACAGTAATTTCAGTTTTGGCCAGCTTTGCCCAAATTCGATTTTAAACCCAATTTGATTAGTCAAAATAATCAACTCAAGACAGTTCTTCTCAATCCGTGTATTTTTTTTAGGCTTTACGGCATAATGCAGTTACCGTAAGGTGGGCATCTGTCAACAAGAGGTCGACGTAACAACGGAAGTTCCCACCTCTCACCTTAACACTTCATGGCACATCATTACTCTAAACATGTCTTTGACTCAACTACCTTCTTGAAGCCCTCCCTTTCTTTCAGGGGCCATATTTACGTGTGTGACACAAAGCCTTTTACACTGCTTGACCCAAATCTGCCTGAGGCTCTGAGCAGAACTGCCACACCACACAGTCGCTCCCATCCATTTTTCCATCTTTTTTTTTTCCAAGAGAATTCACAGGCCCGTGCTTTTCTCCTTACGCGCTAAATCAAAACTGATGCGGGTTGCCTGGTGTCAGCTGCAGTGTATGAATACACATCTCTCTGTCGCTGTGGACCATTACACCTAACCTTGTGGTTTTTAGGATCAATAACTGCAGGTGTCAAGCAGACTGCGAACCTCTTTGCTAGTGGAGCAGGTGGAGGATGTGGAGTGGCGGGAAATGCTTTATGATTGAAGGAGAAACGATGCGTGGCTGAACTCGCATTCAACTTCTCATTGGAGCAGACACCATTTTTGCAAAAAAAAACTCCTGGCTTTGAAGTGCGGAGCTGCTTTGGGGCTTTTACTAAAACTGAGCTGAGAAAGTCGTCTGCCGCAGGTTTGCTGGGGATTCTCTTCATTAAATCCAGTGAGTGAAGGACATCTTATTTTGACTTGACTTGAAATCTTTCAAAGATAAACAACACTGAGAAATGGTAGCAGACCAATCAGGGACCTGGAAACAGATGGGGGGGGGGGGGGGGGGGGGGGGGGGGGGGGCGTACTTAGTGTGTGGCGTTTTGAATTTACAAGTTTGTGGGGCCGAACAGATTAGTGTGGATTAGAAGTGAACTGCATGCTTCTTCAAATATCATTCATCTGTAAAATAAACTCACTATTTTCGCTTTTCCTAAAACTTCTGCCAATTTGCTTCCAGTGTAGTGTAGCAGATTTCCATATTGTCACTTTTGAAGGCTGTAAAGTTGAAGTGGTACTCCAGTATCTATTAGGGATGGCAATATCGCGATAATAAAACTGCCAAAATATATTGTCCTCATGTCATGATATTAAAAGCTGCACATCTGTTAAAAAGTCAGGTTGATATTCATTTGTGCAGTTCTAGCACCCTCTGGTGGATAATTTTTAGTGCAGTTTAATTTTCACAAGACATGTTTTGGCCTTTAAAATCCACGCTAATAGTCATATGAAGAGGCACATAATATTGAGAACCGGGTGAATACATGGAAGAACCCAATGTGTGCTTGCGTTAGGGATGTAACGATAAGCGCGATATTGTCATATTGCGATATTAAAACTGCCACAATATCATCGTTGTCATGTTCACGATATTTAAATGCAACACATCTGTTAAAAAAAAGTCAAGTTGATTTCCATTTGTGCAGTCCTAGCACCCTCTCGTGGCTAGTTTTTTAGTGCAATTTAATTTTCATTAGGGATGTTTTGGCCCTTCTCTGTTTAAAATCCACGCCAATGGTCAGATGAAGGGGGACATAATATGCCTGTGACGCAAGTCCATATGTGGAGGAACTCAATGTGTGTGTGCATTAACATAACAATAATAATAATAGTAATAATAATAATAATAATAATAATAATAATAATAATAATAATAGCATTGCTCTTATGTACAAAAGCACAATATTGGGCTTTTTTAGTATGAACCATTTTTTTAATATCCTTTTACAATATTGTGGCCTTTTTTTAAATATCAGCAACCTTCCCACAGTATCGTGAGCTTCATATCGTGATATCGTATCATGACGCTTGGTTATGGTTACATCCCTAGCTTGCATCAGCAAGTGCCTCAATATTAAGTGTTTTAGAGATTGTAGGTTGTTTATAAGCAGTGCTGTAATGTACAAAAGCACAATATTGTCTTTTTGTTAGTATGAGCTCATTTTTTTTACAATATTGTGACCATTTTTTGGATCGCCAACCTCCCCACAATATTGTATTCATTATTCTATCGTGACCTTCATATCGTATTGTGATGTTGAGATATCGTTACATCTTACTGTCCATTTGCAGTTGTATTGACAGATTCAGTTTGCCAGTGAATCTCCATCAACAACAGTGTTGATTACTTTCCTTCAACGCACGAGGAGGATAAAAGTACTCAATTGCAGTCAAGTGCAAACTGCAGCATTCCGACTCAAAGATGTTTGAGCAGCAGCAGCGTCAGTCATTAAAAGTCGTTCTTCCCTTTTTAGGCATCTATTATTCATCTGTAGAAAAAAAAGAATTTTTTTTTTTTTTTTTTAAGAGATCTCAGCCTTGAAGCACATTCGCAGGCTCCAGAGACGGAAGGATAATGCGCTTGTATTTAATGGCGCAGTAATACTCCTTTGGCATACACAAGCAAACGTGGAGGCCTCGACAAATCTCCCGCGATGTCGACTTCGTCACGACGTCGGCGTTCCCTGGGCCGTTTCAACGAGCATCAGTGATCTCTAATGGGCGGTATCAGCTGGAATCTCTAAGGGCAAAAACGCATGCATCAATCACTTAATTGATTTATGACTTAAAGCGCTTGTTAATGAATACGATTGGATTCCTCGATCCGAGTCACGGCAGAGACCTGTGGCGGCGTTTTCAAGGTAATCAAACCTTCAAATGACCTCCTTGTGTCGTGACCCTATGGACGCTCTAGTATACGCTCATGGGTCTGTATTTCACTCGCCGTATTGATTGTGGGACAGTAAAAAGTGTGCACTATTGCACCCTGTTTTCCTAAAGTCCTATTGATTGTGTTTTGGCAGCGCGGTGGGAAAATAAAAGATGACGCGTTTGGGGGGGTTGCGTTTGGCGCTAATGAAAAGCTGGCTGGCTGTGAGGAGCCCGTTTTGACTCATCGGCCTATGCGAGTTGTGATGTCAGGAAGAAGACGTCGACCTTGCACCCTTCATTCCCACCCTTACACCGATGAAGCGTTGTGTGCAAATCCCTACGGTCCAACCAGTCTGGACTAAGATACTCCTTTTACTTTGACTCACTCAATTACACGATAAAATCTGTAGAGTAAATTTGACTCCATTTAGAGTGGGACTAAATAGACTCGGTTTTAGAGTAATATTTACACTTGGAAGAGAGTAAAATAAAGAATTTGAAAAAAAAAAAAGTGACTCAAGGTAGGAACGAACTCACGACGTTCAGCTTGAGAGACAGCCAATCTACTCTGCTTTCTGCTTGTATACCGCTCGTGTCAGCTGCAGCTGATTCCATGATTGCATGGAATCTTCCTCTCAAAGAGACCAAATTGGAGAAAAGCAAGCAGTAGGAGGGGCATAGCTCAGGTGGTAATATGGCAGTCTCCCGAGATGAAGGTTGTGAGTTCGTTCCTCAACACTTGAGTAAGTTTATTTTTTCAATGTTTTATTTTACTATCTTCCCAGTGTAAATCTTAGTTTAGTCTAAACAGAGTCTATTTGGTCCCTATAGTCAATCCATCTGTCCATTTTCTTAACCGCTTACTCCTCACAAGGGTTGTGGGGGTGCTGGAGCCTATCCCAGCTGACTTCGGGCAGTAGGTGCGGTGCATCCTGAACTAGTTGCCAGCCAATCGCAGGGCACACAGACGAACAACCACTCACACTCACAAGCACACCCAGGGACAATTCAGAGCGCTCAATTAACCTGCCATGCATGTTTTTGAAATGTGGGAGGAGACCGGAGTACCCGGAGGAGACCCACGCAGGCACGGGGAGAACATGCAAACTCCACCCAGTTAGGCTGGAGCCCGGACTCGATCTTGCGTCCTCAGCAATGGGAGGCGAACGTGCCAGTCACCGTGCCGTCCTTAATAGTCCAATTTACTCAAATTTACAATACAGAATTTACTGTGTACATACAACGGGTAACAGACGGGTAATACAGATTGCGGTAGTGCTGGATTGGTTTCAACTTCCATTTGCATTGAGGATGTTAGGAATTCCATGGAGTGATTTTAATAACTGTGGCTGTATTTTTAATGAAAGCCTCAGTAGGCAACCAATGGGCTGTAGTCAGTATAGATTGTGAGTGGGTTAGGGGGAGCAAGCTGTGGGATGATATGCACATGCAGAGTAAGAGGAGACGTTGGGCCAGCAGTTTTAGAGACTTAGTTAAGCCATTTGTCTATCTGCTTGTCAACAAGCGAGACGACAAAGATGCTCTCAGATCAGCAGTTTCCCTCTCCTCGGTGCATACTCGCAACAGCGGCAAGCACGTCCATCACCACGTCCACCGAATCCCACCGAAGCCCCGTGGGTATTTATCACGATGTATAAGCTCAGAGTGCTGATTGAAGGGCACCGAGACGGACACTCGGTCAGCTCTATTCACGCGCTAACTCTCCAGACTATCGATTCCGCAGTGCCGGAGTGTGTTCCATCCGCGCCTTCCCGAGGAAATGACGGGTGAGAAGTGTGCTTACCCTTCTGCGCTTTCAATTTGCACTTTCCCGCGGTGCCAAAGGTAGCGATGAGGTCATCCCTGCGGTCAATCAATCGCCGTGTCTCTGTTCATCTCGCTAATCGATAGCTACTTAAGAAGTTTGATCGTCTTTGAGTCCGCAATCATTTGAATGGATTTAGAAACGGGGCTTTTTTTTTTTTTTGTCCTTAGAAAGGCTCGGTCCCCAAGGCCCCTGTGCCATAAATGTGGCGTCAGTGATAACAAGCTCGGTCATGCTTTATGGATCGGCTGTGTCGGAACATTTCCATCTGACAGAAATCTGGGTTTAATCTGACATTAGCTTGGCGATAGCGCACGAGCTCACCTTGGCCTCAAAATGGGGCGTAATATTACCGATGCTGCGGTGCGCCGCAGAGAGAAATCGCATGTTTCTTCTTTAGAAAACTAATGGAAGCTTCATCGATTCAAACAAGCCGAGCCACTTGCTTTGTCTCGCCTGTCAGGTTGTGTCTAAAGCAATTTCATAAAGATCATTGTTTTCTTTCTGGGGATATCTTGCTGCTAAACAAGATCTCCCAATCTTTATTCCTGCCTTTTGTTGCCACTTATTCAGTTCTTGCGTACCAATAGAAAATGAATTAGAAGCGAATGGCAAGTAATGAAAATCACTAAATAGAAAAAGCGTCGCCACGACACATCCCCTTAGCTTGTTGCACCCTTGAATAAATTGCTTGCGGGTTTCCAATTGCTTTCTGGGCGATAGAAAATGGATTTATCCCAGTGTAAAGGACAAGCTATAACATGATGGGTCATAAGAAGGCGGGGGATTCATTTATTGTCTAATGCCAGCACGTAGAGCGAAGGGGAAGGTGGCGACATGGCTGTTAGTCATGCGCTGCGCAATTCATTTGTCCGCACCAGCGCAGCCTATCATTGACAGAATGTCAAAATGGAATCGATCATGTTGCGGGAATAATGACGGCGTAATAACGACATCGCTTGTCTTATGAAGTGTATTAAAAGGTAGTACCTGTGATCTATTGCCAACAACGTCATGATATCGTACTTATATGTACGTTATTATGATGTCGTACGTATGCTCATCACGATTGATATTGCGATATGTGCGTATCCCAATAAATATTTTGACATTTTGACCTGTACATGAATTTTTATGAAAACGGATATATACCCAAATTATCTTCTTATCCTGGGTGACTTTTTTTTTTTTTTTTTTTTTTTTTCATATAATGTTAGCAGTGCTTCCTGTGTACCGCCAGCGCTGTGTCCGGTTGAAATGTGTGCACACTGCACAGCAAGGAGAAGCTTTCAGAGACACACTGGGAAACATATCAATTCATATTGATTCTGACGCCTCAGTATTGATATGTGTAGTGTAAAGAGGCCTGCAGCGATATATTCCCCTATCGATTTTATTTTTTTTTTTTGAGAGAGCACACCTCTACCTAAAACACAGTGCTGTAATATGCTATTGCACAAAAACAACAAATATTCAAACACTCTATCTTCTTGTAGGCTTGTATTTTTGTAGGTTCTCAAACTAATTAACCACATTTATATACAGCATGTTTTTTTTTAATCCAAGAAAAGGGACCAATAAAAGGCATTTTGTTGCTGTTTTGCTGAGATTTATGTATTTATGGCAAAGGAAATTGCCTTATAACTCATAATAGTGTTAGTTAGCAGCCAGACACCCACAGGACACATGATTAGGTACAGCTGAGGTGTCTAATCCAATGCGATCCAATGCACATAAGACTTTTTTTAATGAGAACTATTAGTTTTGAAATGTCGATTGTGTTTGTAGAGCTGCACTGCTTCATACTGAGAAGTGTTCCTATTATGTTTCCCCTTATGGTCCTAAATATGATTTAAGTATGATGAACTTCAATTACAACAGTGAACCTAATCTTAAATTAATACTTGTGCCATCCAAATGCTATTAGTAGTAACTATAGCAACAGTTATGAAGGAACTAGCTTTTCGACTTATAGTTAATTGTTTGCTTTTATGATTTGACTTGACTTGGGATAAATGACAAAGGATGAAAAACAGCTTGGGATGTTGTTTCTTCATCATCATCATGGTCCGTTCCACACGGGGCAGACGGACTTCATTTTTGTCCCTGCGGGGACTATTTAAAGCAAACTCATGAATACAAAAAGCTTCCTTATTTTGCTGCATCGTCTTTACAGTCGAATGAAGAAAAAAAAAAAAAAGTCTGGTCCTCACTTAGAAGTAATGCATGCATTATATACTGTAAACACACAAATTTATGACGGCTATAAACAGCTTGGGCCTCTCAGAGTTTTCTCATCATCTGAGAAGTAATGCACTTTATTTCTTTTTGCTATGCATCGATGTGACCCGTCTCAGATTTTTTCCCTCCCCCTTTCAAATCAGCAAACTTCCTTTTGCCAACTCTGCAGCGACACGTCTGCTGCTTCTCCATCCATATTTCAGCGCTTATTATCACCCAGAAATTCACAATGAGGCTATGAAGCCGATGATTTTAGATAGGGTGTTTGAAGCACGCACAAAAAGTAGGGACGGGAGGGTAAAAAAAGAAAAAAAATCATTTGATTTTAATAATCACATGTATTCAGCAAAGGAAATATGCCGGCGTGGCACATTTGCCTTGCTGAACAGACAAGAAATTATACCTGGTGCGGCGCCACCTAAGCTCGACGATAATACCACATCCAATGAGTTGAAAGGAAATCAGGCTTGTGGGATTCGGGGAAAGGGAAAATACTTGCTTAGATCAAATGTTGTACAAAGGGCCTTTGGGTGCTACTGTACACTGTGACTTTGCATACACTTCAATCACACACCCAAGCCATGGCCTGGAAACACCCCCGTGCATGTTAATTGAGCGTTGACATCCACAGCCGAACTGCCTGCCTTGCACGTTTTGTTTGCATCAGTGTGTTGCAAAATCACCGACGATCAAACGGGCTGACAGTGAGCAGCGCTTGTGGAAAGCACATACAGTATGCGAGACGTTTTCTTCGAGGAACGCAAAGATTGACAGAAAACATGCACCAGCAACCATATCAACAATAGAGACACGTGATCAAAAACTGAAGCTCGGTCATCCGGGAGGGACTCAGGGTTAAGCCGCCACAAAAATAAATAAATAAATAAATAAATAAATAAATAAATAAATAAATAAAAAATGAAGACATAGGTTTAGGGTTTACTGGTGAACAAAATGAAGGGCAAGAGTAGCCAATCTGACTCTCTCGAATTCAGAAAGTGTTGTCTTCTTGTACTACGCATCTCCATGCAGTTTAAGGAAGTCTTCCTTTAGTTTTTGCTAGCTGTGCTGGACTAGAATTGGCATTGCAATATCGTGCACTTAGGATGCTGACTTCCATCACTGAACTCAACTCAAGTGCACACTACTCTCCATATAGTGCACTAGTATGTGGTCATGCCATTTCGTAGGGGTGTCTGAATGTCCAAAAGAAAAAAGAAATGTAACGCACTCAAATTTACCCACAATGCACTTTGTAGTAAGCATCGATAGTCAGGCAGCCGATCGCTATGGAACACAATGCATTGCGGGTGTGGGGGAAAAAAACAAAACAAAACTGTCGCATGTATGATTCAAAGCGATACATTAACTATATAATAGGGACATATTTTGTTTTGGTTGAAAATGTGTACAACAAAGGAAATAAAATACAGTTTTAAAACGTTTTTATTCACAATAAATAGAGATTTATATGCCTCTGTGTCATGACATGTTCAGTGGTCATGTGATATGCGATGAGGAGGAATAAGTCAGCTGGATGTCCAATTACCAGAGTGAGTACAGTTTATAACGAATGAGGTGTTGGGGGATAAGGGGGTACATATGGACACAGTCTATATTTATAGAGCACTTTCAAAAGCCAGGGTCAGCAGATACAATGGCAACAGCAGAGGCCCTAGAATTGAACCTTGTGGAACACCATATGTTCCGTTAAACATGACAAGTCAACTACTACGACCACAACGAACTATGGCTGGGAACCTTTGACTGTCTCATGATTCGATTCGATTATGATTTTTGGGTCTACGATTCGATTCAGAATCAATTTTCGATTCTCGATTCAAACGATTTTCGATTCAAAATTATTTGATTGACAAATGATTTCTACTTCAATTTACAGATATGTACAACATTATCATGATCTACTCCAGTCTGCTTTGCAAGACAAAATGACAAATAGAGATATTAAAGTTTCTTTTTTTTGTTTAAACATTTATTCATTTTGTATTGTAAGTGCCTTTTTCACAAAAACAGCATGTGGGCTACAACTGCCTTTTCCCCGTCATCTTCATTTCTAATTTAAATAAAATCAATTTTTGGATATTAATATCGATTCGATTCGATTAATAAATGAGAATCTTGATTCTTTTATGAATCGATTTTTTGGCACACCCCTACTACAAACCCCACTGCTTTATTGTCAACTGTCTGCTCAAGATAAACAAGTACTGTAAATATCAAGAACATTGCACTAGAAATCATCTTTGCATTAATTATTTTTAGAAGCCACTTTAATTATGTTCAAATGTGAGAATTGTGACAAAATTGTGACATGGTGTGCAAAGTCTGTCAACTTCCTGTATGGCGTGACGTGCAAATATAAAACAGGCTGTCATTGGCTTGTCACACATGGCAGTCATTTAAGTGTGCTGCGCTGACATCAGAAGTCGAGAAGCAACTGTGCCCGGATGGTTAACGGAGCAGAACCACACACCCGCTTGCTTTTTGGCTCAGGTAGAAGCACTTTTTTTTTTTGGGCGCAAATTGCCTCCCTAATTGATAGACTTTGACTGGTTGCTGAGCTGGCATCTTGTGTGTGTGTCTTTTAAACATGTATGTAGGGGTGGTGGTGGAAGGAGGAGAAATTTGTCAGTGGCTAATGAAATAATTGGCATTGAGTGCCACACGCACACTTCCACAAACAGGCAATGAAATGGTCGTCTATAGAGTTGCCGTCTCTTTGCGCGCACACACCGGCACGCTGACATCATGAGTACAGATAACGGCTGGTGGAGGAGCCCAATGCGCCATTTCCTTTGTTGTAGCTGCAAAATCAACGAGTACGGGCAGGCGGTGACGGCAAATGAGGTGGAAAAGGAACAGACGGGTAAAATGTCGAGTTGAGAGAAGACGAGGCAATCTGCAGGAGGACGCTCTCGTATGAGAGAGCACATTGGCCCTTGCCGGTGTACCGAATGGAGTGTCCACGAGGGCATGTTTGTATTTGAGAGTTTGTGAAAGGAAACAAATGGAGTGGCAGTAGATGGCCGATAGGTCAAGGAGAGTCAGAGGCTGTTGCAAATTGTTTCCTTCCTGGTGGGGAATTATATTTGGCGGGTCGCCGTGGCAATGTGCATTGGTTGTTTATTTTTTTCATCATAATTTGCTCCTCTATCAACTGTGCAATGAGAGATCATCAGGTGCGCTGCGGAAGATTGCCCAATTTCACTTAAATGGTCCGGAAATTACTAAATTTACTTACGATAAATAATCTTTTTTCATCAATCGATGCCAGTGACGAGTAGTGACTGGCACAAACAAGCAAAAGTTACATTCTGGCAATTAAATTGAGATGGGATCAAAACAGTATGAAAAAATGGATTTGAATCGAAAATTTTTTCCACTTTCATACATTTAATACATTTAATGTACGTAATGCGTATCCAGTCGTCTTTGCTTTATATTTGAAGTGCCACATTTACAGTAATGATACGTTTACTCTTATGTCTGCAAAATAAGAAAATCATTGCATCATACTTTCTCCAACTGAGCCGTATTGTATTGTATCAAATCGTAATCCCACTTAATCTAACCAATTCATTCCACTTTAAAATCGAACCACCCTTGAATTATCGCAACCAATGTATCAAGATATTGAATTCTTTTATTGAAGAAATCTTGATTAAGTAGGCTTATGATTTAATTTGATCTGTCTTTTTTCATATTTATGAACATGTAGCAACATGTAAAAGTTTTCAAAGCCCAAACTATTGCAGTTAATGAAATTCACCTGCAGCTTTCAACCCAATTTGTACCAAATTAAAAGACAATTTGATACCGCTCTTGATACATAGGGTGCAATACCATACATGGGTGGAACATTTCATAATAATTAGTCACATTTCGGTTTGGTTAAATCAAAAAATATTTTCCCATTACACATTACACCCTTAATATGTATGTTTTGGATGAAGACCTTAGACTTTGTTGTGTATTTAGGGATGGATGAGTACATATATATATATATATATATATATATATATATATATATATATATATATATATATATATATATATATATATATATATATGAATGGGTAATTCTATTCATCAAAAGTGCTAGTAGTATCAGTAGTTGTTATCAGTCTGGTCATGATGTTGCTACATATTTTTTCGGTTGGTATGAAGAGTTTGAAAAGGAGTGATTTTGAACAAACCTGGAAATAATTAATGCCTTACCTTACCTTGGCTGTTTAATATGTCATGCTTGTAGCATTACAATAGAAATGTCCTGTTCCAACCATGCAGGTGAAAAGTGAACCCTTAATGACACGTTGCTCCCGTCCCGCTGCTTCTTTGCATTTTAATCCCTCTCCTCATTAGAACCTAATTGTGAAGAAGTCTCGCAGAGTGGCGGGTTATATAACATTTGGCTCATTATTAGTTGAATTCTCACCCAAATAAACAACAATTTGAATGCAAAAAAATCGTTTCACGTGCAGGCTCGGGTTGTGCCACCCTGTGGTGCGCTTTTTAACGCTGATACATAAAATAGCGGCCTTGATTAGTCCTCATCGGGGTCACGTCGTGCATAGCGTGAGGATGCGGCAGTTTGACTCGAGAGCCGCTTGATATTTTTGACCCAACATCCTTAAAATAGTCCCCATAATGGCGCTGCGCGAGTACATGTGTCTTGTGGTGTCGCCCTGTGAAGCTGTGAGGAGAGGACGCAGCATGTGGGGTGTCGGGGGTAGGGAACATCTCCACAGGGGGTTTTGTGCAGTTGTGTAATATGCCCGCCTTATTGTTTGCACGCAGGTAACATTCCGTGCGTTGCTTGTGTGTTTTGTCGCGCACCTGTGTCGCCGTGCACTGCAGTCAGTTGTGAGCATGCACACGTCAATAATTAGGCGAGCGTATGGGGGCGAGCTTTGGAGGGGCAAGAGATGGGGAGGAAAGGAAGAAGATCAGAACTAATAAGAGTAGCAACACCACCAACACTGGTTAACGTTGAAATCTCGTAGTGTTAATTTTGTCTGCTATTTTTAAATTTAGTCTTAGTTTTAGTCCAAATACACTTGTTAGTTTTTATCACTGTTAGTGAACCTCGTCCCATTTTTAATTAGTCAATTTTTAGTCGACTATAAATCTAGAATTTTGGTTTTATTTTAGTCCAAGAAAACGTCATTTTATTCATCTAGTTTTAGTCAACAAAAACTGTCAACATTTTACTCTAGTTTTAGTCAGGACAACCAACCACTCTAAAATTATTTCACAACAAATTATCAACTTTTTGCTGAAAAACGACTTCACACATAATTACAGTGGCTATTGTGGCACCATGGTACGAGCTAACAAGTTAGCCAGCATTAGTTTGCAGTCACATTATTATTGTTGGAACGATATAGCCGTTGGATTGCTAACTTATAACTACATTTTTCTTAAACCCCTCACTGTGTTTCAGAGATGTGACAGATTTGCAGAGACAAGATCTTACAAAATCATATAATTTCCGTCTCGTTTTTGTTCATGAATTAAAATGTCCATAGTTTTAGTCCAGTTTTTATGAAGTGAAGTACATTTTCATCTCGTCTTATTTGATTTAGTCCCAGTTATTTTTATTTATTAATGAGGTTTTAATCTAGTCTAGTCGAGTTTTATTCCGGTAAAAAATGTGTATTGACGAAATTTAGTTTTTGCTGATGAAATTAACACTAAAATCCAAATAGGGACGTTTCCTCTCTGGGCTTCTTCTGCATTGGATCAGACGGAGCCTGCATGCCAATGCCCCGGCAGCGTTTCACGTGAGGGCCGGTGGAGGCGATTGGAAGACTGTGCAAAGACGTCTTCAACGGCAGAAGTCATCAATACAATACTGTCTTCCGTCTGCGTCGCGCTCCATAGGATCATTTCGCGTATCGGAAAATGCAAGCTCAGAGCTTGGGTTGCACCGAGCAGAACGGTTCGATTCAAGGTTCGTTGCAAACGTGCCACAAATCCAACAAGCCCTTCGGGTCCTGCTTGCAGAAGTACAGGATGCTTCACTGGCTCACATTGATCGGTAGCAAGAAAAAAAAATGCAACATTTAGGAAATATGCCGGATTATGATTAGAGCTCAAAGTGTCCATATTAATCGATTGATCAACTGTCGTGGTTTGTGTTAGGTTTGTTGATTTTGTTACTTTTGTCATGGCTTAGGTTCAATTTTGGTTTACTTTGATTTTGTCCTCGTTTTTCTTTAAGTTCAGTCATGATCTGTTTTGCAATGTTGTCCTTGTGTGCCCTCCTCGTCTTGTCAAGCATTGTCATGTCCACCTGTGTTTTACTGCGTTCCACATGTGTCAGCCAATCAGCATCCTCTGCCACTTGTCTTGCCCAGCTGTGTCTAATTGTTAATTAGTGGGTGTGTGTATGTGTGTGTATTTAGTATCTTGTCTCCCCTCGGTCCGTGTTGATTCATTGTTGTTTTCTCTCACGTCATGCTGCCCGTTTTTGCCTCGAAGTTCCCCCCACGTTTTGCCTTGCTTGTTTTTTGGATGTTGTTTTTCTCAGCCAGATCCTTCTTTACCTCCTTGTTTTGTTTAATTAAATTCCGTTTTTAATTGCACCTCTGCCTCCTCGCCCTATTTCCCTGCATCTGGGTCCTCTACCCTCCACTTTATGACATCAGCAACTAATCAGTTATCAAATTAATTGGCAACTATTTTAATGATTGAATTATCTTTTGAAACTATTAACTTGAAAATGACTAAAGCCTTACTTTACTTAAAACGTACCTATTAAATTACGACAGAATACCAAATAAACAACAATGATTAGTAAATAGTAGACTTTACGCGCAATTAGGATTTTTTTTGGCCGATAAGCGATCGATGAGTTTGAAAATACAATGATAACCAAACTTTTATATTTACTTTAGTCAACGGCCACCATTCTTGAGAGATGGGGACTGGCCACGAATAGTGAAAACAAATGAAACACATCTGAAAAATATAACAAGGAACCCCCGAAATTCTTCAAAAAAACTTAGCATGTAATGTCTTGTTTCACAGATACTAACAATGACGTTGTTGATTGATCGGGCAAATTAAGGCATTACAGCCGATCGCAGATTTTGCATAAACTGCTAAATATGGTGCAATCCGGGTACAGCCGATCAGATTGGCGTCAAGTTGAGCAAATAGGAAAGGAAAACAAAATTCTATCTGAATGTAATAATGGTAGAATAATCAGTTTTAAGAATATTGTTACAGACCTAATCAAAACTGAACAATTAATTGCATTCACAATATTGTGATCTTGTAAAATATTCTAACACATAAAGTGCATTCTTCCATTTTGTTGAAAAATACATAAGACCTGGAAAAAAAAAAATCACACATTAAATTTCAATTATCGAGCATTTCAAAAAATTTTCAGTTGCTATTATATTGTGACTGTATTGGTTTATTGGATGGTATGATGTCGCCCAGTCAGCCCTGCAACAGGATTTAGTGATTCCAAATGAAGCTGATCACTTGGGATTCACATGGAGAAGCAGTTTTCCCCTCGTACTTCACTTCCTGCTTTTGAAATGCAAAATGAGTTTTGTTAAGTGTTCTTTGTCCTCTTTGGATCTTTCCCATTTCAAAGCAGCGTTTTTTTTTGTTTTTTTTTACTAATTACAGTCAGATCTGCCTTGGGACAACACAATTCTCATCCTTTTGGGCTCTGAGCACCAGCACAATGGATTTGTAATGAACAAGATGCATACTTTCAGCTTTTATCTTCACACCAAAAGTAATTGGACAAATTCAATTCATAATCATAAATCAAACTTGCACGTTTGAATACTTGGTTGCAAAACCTTGACAGTTATTTACAGCCCTGAAGTTGGGAATGAAAAGACAACACCAGTAATTCCATTGGTGGCTATTCACGCCCACGCCGCAATGCAATCTCTTTAGCTCCTCCCTTTCTGTCTGTATGCGATATAATGGTGAAAACCAAACTGAACTGATTGGCCAATACGTGGGCTTGACTGTGTTGGGCCAGTTTGTTAAAAAGTGGGAGCCATTTCATTTGCATGTGTAAATGATGGCCAAGCGCTGCTTGGTAATAACAGTGGCCGCCTGATGTTGAAGCAAATGAATAATTTATCATTTATGCCGCACCGAAGTGAGCACATCGTCTCCATTAAAGCGCATTGACTGTGCGAGCGCGCCAGCTTCTAGCCCCCGCTGGCTTTATTACTAATGCACACACACGCACACGCACACACATTCACGAATGTAGAACTTCCTCTGTACTTGACATGCACCATTCCTCACTTGTGTGTTTTTTTTTTCCGTGTCCTTATTTCCTCCTCTTTTGTTATGCTAAATGCTATAGTGAGTGCTGCTATCTCCTCGAAACGAGTGTACAGTGCTGGCAAAAGGAGCTGAGAATTCAGGTCGGGATGGATTTCCATGCTGTATTCTGCCTCATGCGACTCTCTTCTGACGCTTTCTGGCAGTCAAACATAAACGCTTTTGTGACCGCGACACCATCAGGCCCTTGTCATCCTGCTCTACAAGCTACTGTAGTTTGTCCTATCCTGGATGAAGTGTGAGAGGATACTCTCATTAAACGGTGCTGGTGATTGTATAACATTTGAAGGGCAAAAAAAAAAAAAGATGTTTGTCCCATTTTAATTTTCTTTGACATTTGTGGAGGGGAAGTTTGACATCATATGCCTGCAACCAAGTTAGCTTGAGTGCAAAGCGTTCCACGGTGACTCACGTGCATGACAAATGAACTTTAATTAGCCCCGTCACATATTTTGCACAGTTTGTCCCAATGTGTCACTTTTATGTTTCAAATTTAATGCAAATGTGGCACGCAGGTGACCCTCATTTGGCTGGATTTGTTTTTGCCAAGTTAACCACATTGTAACACTGTAGATGGAATGTGATTGCACCCAATAAATAAATAAATAAAAATGCCACCATTACCTTCTGTCAGGCATCGAAAATACTGAATAACAGCATTTGTCCCTATGGAAATGTCAAAGCAACAAGTAATACTGTTGCTCTGAACTAACATGCCACAAACACAAATCAGTCCAGTGACTCTATAAGAAATAAAACAAAATATATATTTTTTTAAATACCGGAAAAAAAAACTACAAGTTAACCCAGTAAACACTTCCAAACTATTCCAAATAAAATAATAAAAAATAAATTATGCAATAAAATTAAAAAAGAAAAGTAAATCCAGTAAATTACTTATTCATATTACTACAAATAAACAAAACAATAAAACAAATTAAATACGTCAAGCCAATAACTCCTATTTAAATACATTATAATACAGAATTATTAGAAAATTAAATACAATAAAATAAAACCTTAAAACAAAAAAAATCTTAAAACATACAATAAAATAGAGGAAAAACTGTCAATTAAATAAATACTGTAACATCATTTTGTTATCATGAATAGAACAAATAAAAACAATATATAAAAATAATGAAAAAAATGCACTACAGTGCTAAACATTATATGCTGAAAACATTTGCGTAAAAAAAATAAAAAATAAAAAATCTAGGTATGGGTCAAAAAACTACCTGTTGGGGTTTCAATATTTGATTAAATACCAAAAAAAAAAAGGTCAAATTGACCCACAATTGGATGATTTAATTTTGAGCCAACTGTTTTTTGGAGTAATACCCACTTGCAACTCCAGCTCGTGTCCTTGTGACATTGAATATTTGAGATAGTCAATCATTTTGTGCACTTTGGGCAGGGCATCATAATACAGTCATCTCAAAAACTGAAAACTAAGTGCCATCTTCAAATTGAAATTTCACCTCCCTGTTGGCTTAAGAACAGATTGGAGATCTTTTTTTTTTTTTCTTTTTCAGTTTTCCTCCAGTGGCCATACAGCATGTAGGAAAAAGAATTATGTAATGCATTAAATGTTGTGGGACTTTTTACAATTTGCCATATATGGCCAGTAAGCCATACTGTACGGACGTAATATATACGTTGAGTGCATACGGTCACATGAATGCGTGTGTGTGCTCCTCCTCCTCCTCATCACCATCATCCCAGCAGCCAGGTTATCCCCTCCTTCATCATTATCTGCACACCAGCTCATAAATCTACGTGCTGATAGCGGCGCTCCGGTGCCCTAATGCATATTCATAGCAGTACCGCGTAAATATTCATGAGCCAGCGTCTGGCCAAAGCCGCTCCAATAGTGAAATATAAGGTGCACTTTGCCTTTTTATGGCCTTGTTTTCTCTGCTGTTTGTTGCAACGTGTGGGGATGGGGGTGATGTATTTGCATGTCTCAAGGAGAATTACCGGGCACAAGTTTTCCCTAAACTACACGGGCCGCTTCACGGAGGTACTCTCCTCTTGGGTTTTTCAGTCCCCGAATTTGTTCAGCAGTTTTGTTTTTTTTTGTTTTTTGTTTTTTTTTAACCAAGGGTGAAAAATGAGCGGAGTAACAACTTTTGAAAGGTTTATTTTGCTGAGATGGTGCACATATATCACAGTTTGGCAATAGATGACATATTACAATGCAGATTAGACTTTTTTTTTTTTTTTTTTTTCTCCCCATACACACAAATAACTAAACTTAATGCATTTTCGAAATTCAGTTTGGATTCAGTCACGTCAAACAGGATTTCTGCCTGGTTGAATCCAGCTTCTCTTAGAAATTGTCGTAAAACCAAGCGTATACGTTCCGTTGTCTTTTAACAATACTAAACAAAAGAACGCATTTCCTTCGCCAGATGAAGTGCGTGGCGGCGCGCGACAGATGGCAGCTTGTCACAGTCGCATTACTTATACACCGGCTGAACACGCGCCTACTGGAAGCACTGAAGCTCATTCATAGCAGTGTAGCGCTAAACCTAAAATATGATATTCCCAAAAAAAAAAAAAAAAAAAATCCGTTAGCAAGGCTATATTCCTATGTATCCTGATTTGAGCCCAAACCATCTGTCACATAAGCAAATGCAGTTACGTACACCATACGCCCAATTCACACTGGGGCGGAACGGACGCGGTGCATTTTTGGTACGGCGGCCGTACGGACGCCCCAAGGATGGAACCAATTCAAGTCTAGGTGTCAATTCACACAACCTGCGGTGTGGTGCAGGTAATCCGGATGCATGCGGATTTTCATGAAGCTGAAGAAATTACACGAGCCGGACAGGAAATGGGGCGTCTCGCATCAAGGTAAATCCGGTAATTTCAGAATAAAACAGTTTGCAAACTTGTTTTTTGGGGAGGGAAGCTAGCTAGCTACATAGCATGACATAAGTCGGACATTTAACACAAAAACAGCTAAGAATAAATTAAACATGACAAAATATTTAATCACAAAATGTACTTACCCATGGTAGAAGTCCCAGCAATAATGTCCAAAAAGCATATCGATGTGACAACAGGGAAGCGTGGCTATTGTTTACAAAAAAGGACTCTAGATACACGGTTGTTATCGCATTAACTCAACTCTCTAGCGTGAACCCCTGTGATCTTGTGGTCTGGCGGGCGCAAATTTCCGGACACGCAACGCACTCGGTGTGAATTGCAGTCCGTGCGGAAGCCGTGCAGAAAACGCACCGCGTCCTTTCCGCAGTCAGTGTGAATTGGGCGTTAAAGAAGTAAAGGTAGGCTCATAAGACTGGGGTAACCGCACTGTAACCCAATTATATATGCTGGGCATAAGCAGCCTTTAGGGAATTCTTCTATTAATGTCCTAGTTCCCTACTGATGTCTAATGTGCTTTGATTTTTCTTGCGCTTTCATTTTACTCCAGCCTCTCACACAGAGCATATTATACTGTATATGCTCTAAATTAGCCTGTTTATACACGGTGGCTTTCCGCCTCTTTAATACATCCAAGGAGAATGGGTTGCTAATTGAGCCTTAAAACAGTAGGCCGAGGGTCTACTGGGTGTCGTATAACATACACTGTGGTTACTCCATCTTGAGCCTTAATCCCTTCATATGAAACCATAAAACAAAACTCTTTAGTGTACAAATCTTTGAATCGAAAGTCTGTTGTTACAAGAATGTAGTAGATGTTTTCCGTGTTTTCCGCTGGGGTTAGGTTCCAAAAGATACCCGCAATAAGTGAAGTCTGCAAAGTAGTTAGCTTTGTTTTACATTTATTATAAATGTTTTAAGGCTCTAAAGCACCCCACAGTATGTTACTGTAAAAATAAAAATAAAAAAAAAATGCAAAATTGCACTGAAAAAAATCTGTTTTGTCTCACTTTTTAACACGAAAGTCATAAATTGTTCCTTAGTGAGGATTTTCAGCTTCAAAAAAGGTCATCTGTGAGCGGTCATTGCCTGAGCCCTGAGCAACTGTGATGTCATCTTCAGTCGACAGCAAGTGGCAAAATGGCCGCCCTCTGAGATGGATATGTATTTTGCTTCATAACTCATATTCCACAAATGTAATATTAATCATGTCATGTTTAGACTAGTGAGGTCATATAACACTTTATTATATAGCGGTGATAAAACATATTGTAACACAACCACAAGCAAGATGTGAATGTACAATCGCTTTGCTAATATTATATCTCCTCCACACCCCCTTTGAGTCTCTGACCAAACATTTCTCAAACATGGCCATGCATGATGGCATGAAAGTATTGTTTTGTTTGTGATAGTGAGCAATACTCAGCTGGCTTTGGAACTGTAAAATGAATAAATAAATAAATAAATAAATAAATGCAGTGCTAGAAATATTCAGCTGGCTTTAGCATTTTAAACAAGCCGGCATTAGCAACGGCTGCTAAGTTTGTAGCATTCTTATTCGGAAAAGTTGTTTTAATTATTTTACTGTATATCACGTTTTTTTTATTTTTTATTTTTGTATTTTTTTAGTAGACTACCTAGGTCAAATATAGCAGCTGTTTAAAAATTCAAACATATTCTATCTTCCGTCTAACTGATTATTTTACATCTGAGTATTTTACAGTAGTAATTTACAGTGTGCGAGCGTGATCTTTAACCCGCCGGATTCCTAATGCATTTGAAGACTGCAAATGCACTGCATTAAAGAACCCAAAGAAATGCATGAACGGATTCTCAAGAGACTTGTAGGCTTGTAGTACATTATTGCACCGATTAAAGACTTCAGTTTATAACTGACCTTCCTCTGATTGAATTTGTGCTAACTTTGCTGTACATTATTATTTTTTTTAATAGTCCAATCAGGCTTCAGCTATCGGAAGCATTATCAAGATGAGACGTGACCTTTTGGTATTAAAAAAAAAAAAAAAAAAAAAAAAAAAAAAAAAAAAAAAAAAGTCTTCCGATGGTCACTCTGTCCTCAAGCCTGCGTGGTATCATGCCATTGTCACAGCGCATCTTTTGTAATTAAAAGGAACGGCACTGTTGTGCAAGTGGCAACAAACAGATCGTGTTTGACAGCCTGTCAACTGTGTTTTGACAGCTTCACGTCGTCGTCGCATCCCACACTCGGCAGCAGGCGCTAGCGCCCTTCTGCGACTTCCTCGCCGTCGCTCAAACCGGCGCGTCGGGTATTTTCATTCCAAACGAGCCGGGAAGCGTCTCGGTCCATGCGTATCTGCGCGCGCACGTGAATGAAAGGCCCGCTCGACAATGGTTTGACACCAGATGAGCTCTGTGCTTCATTAGTTGCTCGCCTGTCAGCGGCGTTATTGATGATTAGGAAGAAGGAGCTTTTGTTCATGAGAGATCCAATCATCCCTCTCGTTCATTCAAATGGCAGGAGAGGAGCAATCTGGTTGACTTGAATAGCCAAAGGTTTTTTTTTTTTTCTGGTTTCCCATCTCTCTTTTGTCTGCTTCCCTTCTTCAAAAAGCTCTCCCTTCCATCTTTGGAGTACGAAGTTGACGAAGTGGCAAAATCCATCAAGAAATGCTGTCTTTTGCTTTAATTTGATGTTTTCTCTTATATTGTAGATTCAAGAGAACCTTCATTTGAACGTGTAACATAGGCAGACTAACATATGTACTTGTCAGAATTGTCAGAGGTCAGATATTCACAAGATGATAATGCCCCTGCATGTGGGAAAGGAGAGTTGCAGTCACATGTGTACTTTTCATCATTAAGAAACAAAGTCAACAAACTATGGGTAACTTAATTCACACTTAATTGATAATGATTAACAGTCCTATTATGGAAAAAGTTCAGCATTGGATGTCGTGATGAGTGTCGAATCTCAGTTCGTGCACAAGCAGCAAGAAACGTTCACAGTTCATTTAAAGGCCTCATTGAGCCATTTTCACCAGAATGAATTTTATAAGATATTTTTCATTATCTTTCATTATTTTTCATGTACAATTAATACCTTTAACTCATTCACTCTCAGCCATTTTGACTGTAGCAACCCCCTTCGCTCACGGCCCTTTTACTGGATTTTGACTGATTTTTCAAGGCCCACAGAATACTGTGTAATATAGCTATAAAAACTTCTAACTCTTAGAGTCTCTTCTTTCATCAGGAAAAAAAAAGTATATTTCTATCCATTTCCGTTTTGAAGTAATTAGCATTAGAATATAGCTAAGTTTCATCATTATTCACAAATTTGTTTAAAACTGTGGGGAAAACAACAGAAAAGCAACATGGCCCTGGTTGAACTTTTATACTCTGCTGCCACCCGCTGGCTGTTTTTGTAATAACTATCATTGCTTCATCCATTCTCTTCAGTTCAGAGGCTGCATCGAAGCTCTAGCATAAAAACAAACAAACGTATAAATATGTCTTTGGGACACTGATATTTAAAATAGAACATATTTTTACATTTTTGGGAGCAAATGAGTTAAAAAATATATTTTCCACTTTCTGTCGACTGAAGATGTCATTACCTGTGCTGAGGAAGTAGGTAAAGACCAATGATGGCTCAGTTTGCTTATCAAACTCAGAAAACAGGTGAGCCAAATCTGCTTCCTCAGCACAGTTGACAGCAAGTGAGAAAATTAGTTTTTAATGATATTAATTCTAAATGAAAAGTAATGAACTATCAAATTTATTCTGGTCAAAATATAAACTTTTTACTGCTGAAAATGGCTCAGTGAGTCAAGTATCTCTTTAAAGTGCATTTGGAGTTTGTATGGGTTTTCATTATTATTATGTGGATCTGGAAAATGTCCAAGCTTTTTTAGTTTAGTACAGGCAGACTTTTGGATATTGGAATGCACCTATTGTACAAATCATATTTTGTCCACCTGAAGGTAACGAATGCCATTGGCCTCTCAATCCAACAGAGCAAAGCATCCTAAAATTTCCAAGCCTCGTTAAACTGCGTTAAAGGTGATGCAGCCATGCCCGATTTTCGTTTACATCCCATTAATACAACAACAATGACTTTGGTCTTGAATTGGTGCTTGGTTGCTGGGATAAGTAATTAAAACAAAAAGGAAATATTCTGTTCATATGCTCATAATGTTGGTAGAATAGCCCAACATTCCCTATTGTTGGGATCTGTAGCTTACACCATCCTTCTAAAACATTAATGCAGCAATTAGCTTCACCCCCAAGTGCTGGTACTTAATGAGACCGCCGTGTTCTGCATTGGGACCTGTTTTCCCTCTCATGTATCCAAATTAACGCAGTTGTTTTTTTTGTTTTTTTTACCCCCCTCATCTCCCAAGCCGCTAAAATGTTACCTCTCAACCCAGTGTGGCTGCCAACAATTTTTGTTTCTAATGGTGCACTGAGTCCTATCTGTTGACTCCTGCCAACGCACGTCACTGCTGAGTTGCTCACTCTGTATTTATGGAGGTCAATCACCTAATGGACTGTTTTAAATATGTATAAAAGTGTTAAAGCTGTCTGCTTTAATTTACTGGGAAATGCTGAAGACCTCCCTCGCACTGTATCCATAAAGTTCCAAGAGAGGCGCTTACGAGGGCTGTTTTGCAAGAGAGTACGGGGGGTCGCCTCCTATATTTACAGGGGCCTCGTGAATAATTAAAGAGTGGAGGACCGTCATCCTTTTCTTCCTGGCGCTTGGGTCACGGGATTGTGCACTGTTCTCGGAGAGGAAGCAACCTTTTTAAAGCTCCGGGCTCAACAAGTGCCAGGGATATAACGAGAAAGCGATTCTTTATCGCCGGAGATAACAGTAACCACAACATATCACGGAACCCCACCGCTGATTTTATTAAACGCCGTCGTGAGTGTTCCCCTTTGGCTAATAAAATAAAAACAGATCGTACTGGCAAATTGGCGCCATCCTCGAAAGAATTCCCAGTAATTGCTCGGAGATATGACAATTAAACTGCCTGTGGTGGCACAGGTGTAAATCCAGGAAGAATATGATTTAAAGGTTGGAGGACAAGCCGGACATCCAATTGTGGACCAAAAAGCAGAAAGACGGCTCACAAGTGTGTGTTTATGCGTGTGCGTCTTTATGGCCCAGCTGAGCGGCAGCACAGAGGCCGAGTTAAACGGGGAGGGGAGATTAAAGGCAGCGCCGGCCGGGGCCTGCAGCCTCTGTATTCAATCGGCGCACTGGGCCCACACCTCAGCCTGCATGCTGATGGGGCTGCAGTGAAAGGAGCCATGCACTCGGCCACTCCCATACACAAGCGCCGAGGATATTGAGATGCTTCTCAGCCACTGACGCCAGCGAAATGTTACAAAATCTCAGATTGTGCTAACATGTCGCTCAATATCAATATCCGCGTGTGATTATATGCCAGTGATGTATTGTGACAGACAGAACAAGGAAATACTCTTCCATTAGGTGGCAGAAGGGACAATTAACCTGTGTTTCCTTTATTATACATATAAAGTGGAGCTTCACCCGGTTTAGAAATAATTTGGTTTAAGAAACATTTTCAGCAAAAATATTATTTTCAGTTCACAAACCGTCTCAGCAAAACTCAAGTTGTGCTTTTACTCACACTGCATACACATCATTGGCCTCTCGATGGCTCTGACAAAAGAGAAAAATAAAAGCAACCGTATCATCAGGAAGACTAAACATATTGTTGTTGGAAAAAATAAGGGCATAATAGCTAAACATCATATTGGTGCGGTTTGCTTTGGTGAAATTTACCATCTGTAGCCACTGAATGAAAATTAAACAAACTTGGGTTAGCACTTTTCACAACACCCAAAGCACAAAGAGAATTTTTTATTTGTATTTTTTGGTAATGCTGCATTCGAGGATGGTTGGAAGTCGGACTTTTCTGAGTTCAAACCAGGAAGTGTGTACGGGAACGCCCCCTTGAACTGTTCGACATGACTTCACGTAACACAACGTGCATGACAGTATGCCGTCATCTCCCTGCATGAAATTATACGGCCAACTACTGAACTGTGGAATGCTTATAAAATAGGATAAAAACAATAAGTGAAGCAAAATTGCGAGAAGATTAGTTTGCTGGAGGTCAAAATGAGTTTTGAGGACCAAAATCTAAAAAAATATATCACTAGCCACCATTTTGGTTGTTTACTTTCGCCTCAAACGCTTTCAGGTCGGAACTGGGAAAACCAACTCTGATATATCCGACTTCCGACCATCCTCGAATGCAGCATAAATCTTCCCTCCGCCCAGAGTCTCGCCTTCGGCCACAGTACGAAAGTTCACTAGTATTAACTTTATGGTCTGACGTTTGCCAGAAAATTCCCTTTTTGCATTTGAACATGCCATCTTTTACTCTGTGCAACTACACAGGCTTGTTTACTATAGATACTGCTAGCCCGAAATCACCACCATTTTCTATGATTCAATGTGGTACCCACAGCAGAAAGTATTGTATGCACACAGATTTTGTACAGTGATTTTCGCTTATTTCAAAATAATATATTTATAATAATAATAATAATAATAATAATATATAATATTTTACTGCTCTCTTTTAATTTGCTTTGTTGATATAACTATACATCGACAAAGTGAAACAAAATTTCATTCTTCATTATTTTCAAGAGGAAAATGCTCTTCATCCCCTGCTCTTGTATCCCAAGGCGTCCCTCAGGGTTAGGTACTTAGACCCTCTGCCTTTGGAAATATCATGCCGATGAAGTCCAGCTGCAACAAATCCATCCCCTCTGCAACCCGTTCCACTCTGACCAACTACCTCACTGACATTAGATTACAAATCATGCAAGTCAGCTTCAAATAAATTGCAATAAATCAGAAACGATCATTATCCATTATCAGCCCCTAAGCCCTCACAAAACCATTCACACCTTCTCCTTCAACTGCAACAATGGCACTCTACTATTTCCTCCTCCTCATACCCGCAACCTTGGAGTGATTTTTGCTTCTCTCCTTTGAACAGAACATCAGTCAAATTCCACCGAAAGAACACCACTCAGACATCATTACTGCAACAGGAAAAAAAAACAAAAAACAAAAACTTTGCAATACCTGTATATACTGGTAAAAATATACCGGTATGTATGCTCTGATCTTTGTACTATACTCCAGCATACTGACAAAATTAAGCATGTTAATTAGCTCAAAATGGCGCATTATTACTTTGCACGAGCAGAATTTTGACACCGAGTTACCTGAAAAGCAACTCTCGCGCTTAAAAAGTGTGAGGAAAACAGCTGAAGGTGATCCGAATACATTTGTGTGAAAGTGGGTCAGACTGCGACTGTACTGCAGTCATACAGAATGAGCGTTCGCAGATGCTTTCAGGACATGTAATGTTCTTCCGAGTAGGGTTACACAAACACAGACCAAAAAAAGCTAATCACACACAGGCAGGCAATGTTAAACAATAATTACACGACTAAAGCGATCGTGATTGCAGCGCCGAGAGGAGGGGAAACAGCTCTGCTGGTTGAATTGTAGCACTTCTGCGAAAAGTGTTATTTTATTCCATGTGTCTGTGAGGAGGCCGAGGCCAGTGTAGCTCGACATGACCAGTCACGCTTGTTGTCGTCTCCGTGCGGTGGCCTCAAGCTGCGGTTCCATTTTTGAAGAGGTGCGCCGCGGCTCTAAAGTCTTCTGTGGCGCTCCGACTGCGGCAACATAAATCCCGTTCTTATTTCTGTGCCAGTGAGCGTGACGTGAGGTTTGCTGTTTGTTCCCCCTCCACATTTCTTCTTGCAATCCTTCCCGTAGAATGTGGAAGAAGTCAGGACACATCCGGTGAAGTAGGCCAGCGTGAAATACCGTATTTCCTCAAATAGTGGCCCTCCCTTTAATAGACACCCGTGCCCTAATTAGTGGCGGAGTGTGTCATCCATTCAGAAAAATAGCCTCCCTTTTCCCATGAGGAAAGAAAACTAATGATTTCTAGATTTCTAAATATTCTAGTTCAAAAATGATAAACAGTTTAGCTCTTTGTTGCTAACTAAAACAGCAGCGCCAAAGTGGTCGCAGATGAATTCTAGTGTAAAACATTAGAGTAGTGAAGATGAGATTGCGATGAGATTTGTAATGTTCATCCGTAGCCTATGAGTATTTTTTTACCCCTTGATCAAAATGTTGACCCAATGTGCCTGGGTCAATTCCTCAGCCCAATATTCTGGTTATACATAACCCAACATTGGCATCATTTGTAATGGGCCCAATTCTGGATTTGCTATTTTACCCAATTTAGGTTACTTTTAAGTTACCCAACAGTTTTTAGAATGTATAATGTGCTAGTACATTGTTTAATCCATGTCAGGGGTCATCTAACTCAGGGGTGGGTCACCAACGTAGTCCGCATGGGCTCCAAGTAGCCCCCAAAGGCCACATGAGTAGCCAGCGGGGCTGTTCTAAAAATAGCTCACCAGTGATGGAACAATTGTGTTTTCCCAGGAACACTAGCAGGTATTTATAGAAATAAAATACTAAAAATACTATAAAAATACTTTTGCAATTTTGCAATTAAGAGAAATCATTAACATGTTCACCGTCTTTACAGAAATGAATATCATTAATTTCTAATAATGGCCACATTTTTGTTTTGTTTTTTTCGCCTGCCCATTTCCGATATTTGGCAGAATACAATTCCGATTGCCACTTAATTGGATGATAATTAATTAAATAATTAATCAATTAATTAGTGTGAGTCTATATATCCATCCATCCATCCATTTTCTTGACCGCTTATTCCTCATGAGGGTCGCGGGGGGTGCTGGCGCCTATCTCAGCTGGCTTTGGGCAGTAGGCGGGGGACACCCTGGACTGGTTGCCAGCCAATCGCAGGGCACACAGAGACAAACAACCATCCACACTCACAAGCACACCTATGGACAATTTGAAGCGCCCAATCAACCTGCCATGCATGTCTTTGGAATGTGGGAGGAGACCGGAGTACCCGGAGAAGACCCACACAGGCACGGGGAGAACATGCAAACTCCACCCAGGAAGGTCCGAGCCTGGACTCGAACCCGAGTCCTCAGTACTGGGAAGCGGACGGGCTAACCACTCAGCCCACCGTGCCGCCCTGAATGAATAAAGTATGAGTAAAGAAATTACTTTTTAACCCATTTCTTTTGTGGGAATGTTTAAACATTATATTTGTCTTATGTTACAATATGTTAATGTACGCGACTTAAAAAAAAAAAAAAAAAAAAGACTAATTTTGACTACTTAAAAAAAAATAATATTGGCCAATAATAATCCATCCATCCATTTTCTTAACCGCTTGCTCCTCACAAGGGTCGCGGGGGGTGCTGGAGCCTATCTCAGCTGACCTTGGGCAGGAGGCGGGATACACCCTGAACTGGTTGCCAGCCAATCGCAGGCCAATAAAAATACCATTATTAAAGGTAATTTGAGGAAATGTGCTATTTCAGAAGTGTGTATCAACTTTATCCCACTTTATCGTTCTAATCTGCTGTCAGCCACAGCTCATGCTAAGTGACTCACACGATGCTACTTTATTTTCATATGGGACATTGTAGTGGTACTCGGAGAACCAATGGGCTCTTTGCACAGTTCGACTACTTCCTGAACTGAATACCACGTTTTTGTTTCCTGTCTTTCATGAGTGGACAAACTGATTAATCCAGGTGTGTCTGGCCAATGTTGTTGTAGTTACTGTGATCAGGCACACCTGGATTAATCAGCTTGTCCACTCATGAAAGACAGGAAATGAAGGACTGGTGTTGAGTTCAGGAAGTAGTGGATTTGTGCAAAGAGCCCATTTGTTTTTTGTAAGTGGTACTTACCTCTGTGTTAAAAATATGAGAAGTTTATTGAATTCCAAAGATGTCTACTAAATAGATCTGCAGTTGAGTAACTAAACCCTTTGAAACTCTCCTTTGCAGTTAGTTGCTTATTATAAGGGGGGGAAAAAATCTCTACTTTCTTATAGATTTTTGTACTTTGAAGCCAGACTAGCCTTATTAAAATGCAGTTTTGCTCCCCTGAGGTTGCGAAAGAGATATGAATGGAATGTCCTGCATTCACCCAAAGGTCTTTAGTGTGCAAAATCACAGCCACATTTAAGGACGTTGCCTTATCATTGCCCCCGCTGTGATGTGCCTCCCTCAGGGGGAGGAAAGTGCCCTTAATTGCGACTGTAAGGTGGCGCTCATATCCATATGCGGGGTTACGGGGGGGTCATTTGTTTCCTCTTTCCTCTCGCAGTTTTAAATGATGATCGTTCATTGTTTTCTCGCGCCCGCATTATTAAGCAGCGTTCATGATTATAAAGCACCGGGGAAAGAGGGCGTCCCCGTGGGAGAACGCCATTCCGCGTGCGCTTTTACACAAGGTCACACAACACTGCGATCGAGCTTCATTTATTCAGAGCACAAGTCAATTCAACGGCAAATCAAATCAATACATGACGACGATAAGAGGGGGAATTAAAGCCCTTTTGTGTGTTTTTTGTGTTTCTGAGAAACTTGTATTCGTAGATATGGCGCATAATAGAAGTGTCGTCTCTCTAGATTCAATCGTAATCATAAAACAAATGCAGTTCTCATTCGGGACAGGTGGGCAGTTACAGATCTCAAATCAGTCGCTTGCAAAATATTGGACCTTATTCAAACAATGTCAGGAGAGAGATCACGGAAAAAGCAATTATGCTGCAATCATGTTATGGAATTGACTAAAAGCCAATCAGATTGCTTTGATATCATCCGATATACTGCTCACACACACTTGGGAGGCATGTTTGCGTGTCACATTTTATCAGGTGTTTTTGTTTCATCAATGTTTAATGTAATAACAACAACAACAACAACAAATGAACATGTATGTTGTGTCACGAGCCATAATTTGTCAAACTTGAGAGATGTGGCCAATAAACTTGCTCATTTACTGAACAGGACAAGCACACAATGACAAAAATGAAAGACTTGCAAGGAGCATGGAGCGGATTTAATGGCCACAATGTGTGAGTGACTTTTAATCGCACTTTACAAAATTATTCTTCACATTCTCTTACGTTCTACAATCTTTATATGTTCTCGTTTTGCAGTACAGTGCTATTTTTCATTAGTAAACATGCAGCATGTTTTGGGGGATTAATGGTATTCAGTGTCATTTCAACAGGGAAAACTGATTTCATATGATGAGTAAGCTGTCACAAAAAAATGAATCAATAAAACATCCATTCACTGTAAGAAAGTAAAGACAGACATAATAAACGTAAATAGCAAATGCTAAACACAAATTATGATACTTTTATTGTGTCTTATTATAGTTTTACACTAGAAAGCAATACTTCTCCAACAGGCATGTGACTGCAGGAAACTTTTTTTTTTTTGGCCTTACTAGAATAAAGTGCAATTGCACATTCACTACAGTAGATGGCATAGTGAGCGTGGTGTATTAGCAACTGGGAAGTACTTATTAGGGATGTAACGTTTACAGCAATATCGTGATATCGCCATATTAAAACTACCACAATATATTGTCGTCATGTCACAATATTAAAAGCAGCACATCTGTTAATTTTTAAAAAAAAAAAAGTCAGCTTAATTTCCATTTGTGAAGTTGTAGCACTCTCTGGTGGCTAGTTCTTTAGTGCAGTTTAATTTTCAGAATGCATGTTTTGGCCCTTATATGTTTAAAATCCTCGCTAATGGTCAGATGAAGGGGAACGTAATATGCTTGAGAACCGAGTAAATATGTGGAGGAACTCGATGTGTGCTTGCATTAGCATGCAAGTGCCTCAATATTAAGTGTTATTAGAGATTGTAGGTTGTTTTTTTGCATTGCTGTCATATACAAAAACATTGCGTGTTTTTTTTTTCTAGTATGAGCTTTTTTATTTATTTATTTATGTATTTATTTATTTTATTTTTTTATTTTTTTACAATTTGACTTTTTTTAATCACCAATCTCCCTGATAATGATCATATCGTGACCTTCATATCGTGATTATCATATCGTGATGTTTGGATGTTGTTACATCTCTAGTACTTATGACATTATTACAGACAAATTATATTTCTATTTGTGGCAGAGAGTTTTGGGTAGTGTTGTTCTGATACCGATACTGGTATCAGCAGAGGCGCCAATACTGCATTAAAACAATAATGTGCCGATACCATTAATTCCAAGGCTAGTATAGGATTTTGGATTATGCATCTTGTGTCTTACTCGTGCACGACATTCACTGATATGTAACATGTTCACTGCATGCCAATCTAAGATATCCTATTGGGGCCTTGAATGCTCTGAACCAATGGCAGGACAGCTTTTTCATGTTGAGGAAAAAAAACAAAAAAACCTTAGGTATTGGTATGGTATCGGTATCGGCCGATAGTGCAAAGCTGGGTATTGGGATCGGTAGCGGGAGCCAACAAACGGTATCGGAACAACACTAGTTTTGGGTGCTAAATATTTTCTTCTTCCTGGTGGGACGTAACAAAAAATAAGGAAGCACTGCTGTAAGTTATAAAAGTTATAATAAGAAAAGCTAGTTATTTGTTAATTCTACATTTTTCATAATTGTACTTTAACATTTACATTTGTGCTTTTATTTTACAAAATAGTTCTGGTTGTCTGTTTGAGTCTATCTCACAGCCATTTTTTTAGTCTGTACAAAAAAAAGTAACATTTCTTGAGAAAATGTGCAAGAAGCAAAACAAAACAATACAAAACCAAAAAAAAGAAGAAAATAACAGAAAATGCAATCTTCCAGAAGTTTGGTTCCGGTTGCATGGCAACAATGGCTTAGCTGCGAGAATGTGGATGAGTCAGAGGAGGAGAGAGCAAAGTCTATCATGTGGCTGTGTTTGACATTTCGACGCTGCTTATTTTGTAAGTGCATGTGCTGATGTTGTAGTGCGTCGGCTCCTGTGCACCAGCTGCTTGCCAAAGTGTTTCTCTTTCTCTCTCGCTCTCTTATTCTCTTTTGGACGGAAGTAAGGAGGAGGGTAAAGAAAATCAAATCATTTTGCAAGAATGTCTCCACAAGGCAAAGAGAAGTGGTCAGACGAGCTTTCCTCACTGAAAATAGATGGACCCTTCCCTCCCCTCCCCTCGCCGTGATTAGAGCACACTCCCGGTGAGGATTGTCTCCAGAACTTTCTCTCTGACTCATGGCCGCAGCGGCAGGGTATTAATAATTTCAAGGGCGGCTTTATGATGGCTTTTCAGTCAATCGATCAGCGTCGGGGGGCAAAAATGAATGTGCGCTGTAAGTCGAGGCACTTTGCGATGAGCTCACTTCTTTAACAGCAGCAATCGAGCACGTCAGACAAGATTCGGTGACATTATCTCGAACCTTTTGCTTACATTCTGCTGCCATGTGTGAATGAAAGCGCCAGGGTTTAGTCCAAGGTAGCTGATGGAAGCGATAGACAATTGGTCATAAACAGTATATATATAGTGAACGTTCAATGCGGAGATTGCAGGCAAGGTGCCAGGCCAAAAGTGAGTGATGATGAGGCAGTAGAAAGTGCAAAAGGGGGTAAATCTTTTCATACTCGGTAATAAAACATCAGGTTGTCGTGACGGCTTTAGCTTTTATTCATCATCTATAGAGCAATTCTGCGGTAATTTAAGCAGATACTCGACAATTTGAAGGCTTCAAAAGAATAAAGAATGTTGGTTTGAAAAATCAAATAATAGCGAGTGGGGAAGCAATTATGGAAGATTGAAATGAAAGGCTAGTTGCGTTTTAAAAGAAGTCAGGGACAGAGCCATTTTGTTTGCTTTTCATTTTGCACGAACACACCGTAGCATGAGATTAAAAAAAAATAATTAATGTGAATAAAATAATTAAAACAGCTGTTGGATAAACGGGAAGTAAAAAAAAGATTGAAATAAATGTTAAGTATATAGTGTGTGTCCTACGTAATGGCTACCTCGGTTCAGGCAATGTTCTCATCCAAATCACAAGTAAGTTTATATAAGCTTGTATTTTTTATTTATTTATTTGTTTGTAATACAGTTTGCCTCTTATCTGTCATAACATTGTGATGATTTCTCTATTTTAAACCCTTATTCCTCTTTTAGACGAGCTCTGTGACAGGTGTACCGACAATGGGCGCATTGACATATATTCATGTTGCTTGGAATATAAAGTGAGATTTTTTTTTTGTTGTTCTTTTTTTTCAGGAGACCCCAAAAACGATGTTTTTCCATTAACATTGCATCATCAAGGAGAACAAGCCATTTTTATATAGGGATGTAACGATATCCATATATCACGATACGATAATTATCACCATATTGTGGGGAGGTTGGCGATATTAAAAAAGGTCACAATATTATTAAAAAAAATATAGGAGCTCATAAGACAATATTATGCTTTTGTACATTACAGCAATGCTTATAAAAAAACTAAATTCTCTAATAACACTTTATATTGGTGCATTTAACAATGCTAATGCTAATGCAAGCACACTGAATTCCTCCACATATTGCATTTTGAATATTGCATTCCCCTTCATCTGACCGGTAGCGTGGATTTTAAACATATAATGGCCAAAACATGCCTTGTGAAAATTAAACCACTAAAAAACATAGCCACCAGAGGGTGCTAGAATTGCACAAATGGAAATCAACCTGACATTTTTCTTTTTAACAGATGTGCTGCTTTTAATAGCGTGTCATGACGACGACGATATATTGTGTCAGTTTTAATTAATATTGTTATATCACGATATTACCATTACCGTTACATCCTTATTTTTGGAATGGTCAATAATTTATAAAAATGATCCCACATGTGTGGGATGACCAAAACTATATATTTTTGAAAATAATGGGAAATTTGCCAATTTGTGACTATACACACGCACACGCACAACGTATATACATTATTATGGGCATAACGTCAAGTCATGACTAATGCAGTGTTTGGATGTTTAAAAAAAAAAAAAAGGATTTACAGTGTCGGCGCCAGACGTTCCTCGCTGATTTTTGAGCAGCTGCGTTAGGAGTGATGCAGCATCTTGGCTTGGGCTCATGCCTCACGTTTACACGCTCTCACTGCGCTCCTCCCCCAGCACAACAGATGCCAACTACATCAAGCTGTCATGTCGTGCTTTTGGGTTAAGTGGAGATTATTTGGGGAAGACATTTTGTGTTAGTGCGCCTTTTGACGGGAAGACGTGTTTACACATGTCCATGTGTTACGATCCTCAATACAGTCGTGCTGAACACACACAAGCTGCGGCAAAATATTTTACAAGTTAGTAGGATTTTGCATAATGAGGGAAATCTTCTCTTTTATACAAAATTCATCTGTTTCGATTGACTGCCGGTAGTGTTAATTTCATCAATGAAAACCATCCATCCATCCATCCATCTATCCATTTTCTTAACCGCTTGCTCCTCACAAGGGTCACGGGGGTGCTGGCGCCTATCTCAGCTGACTCTGGGCAGTAGGCGGGGGACACCCTGAACTGTTTGCCAGCCAATCGCAGGGCACACAGAGACGAACACACATCCACACTCACAAGCACACCTAGGGACAATTCGGAGCGCCCAATTAACCTGCCATGCATGTCTTTGGAATGAGGCAATGAAAACTAAACAAAAATAATTTCGTCAATGCACATTTTTCACTAGACTAGACTAAAACCCTCATAACAATAACCGGGATTAAATCAGTATGCATGTTTGTCGACTAATGAAGACGAGATGAAAATGTACTTCACTCCATAAAAACTGGACAAAAATCTATTTATTTTAGTCCGTGAAAAACAAGCCGAAAATGATATGATTTTGTAAAGTCTTGTCTCTGCAAATCTGTCACTGTGACACTGTCAAGTGAAAGGTTTAAAAAAAAAAAAATTATAGTTATAACATTAATCCAACGGCGATAACATTCTAACAATAATGTTAATTCGACCACTAATGCTAATGCTAGCTAACTTATTAGCTCGTAGCATGGCCATAGTAGCCATTTGTTGATATACTGTAACTGTGTCAAGTTGTTTTTCATCAAAAAGATGAGAAACATTTTTGTGAAATAGTTTTAGATCCAAAATCGGCGGACAAAAAAAAATATACAGGGGTAAAATGATTGTCCCAACTTAAACTAGACTAAAATGTTGACAGTTTTTGTTGACTACAACTAAACGAATAAATTTGTTCTCTTAAAATGCTAGATTTATATTCAACTAAAAATGGACTAAACAAAAATGGGATGAGGTTGACTAACTGTGATTAAAAACTAACAAGCGTGATTGAAACTGGACTAAAACTGAGACTAAATTGAAAAACGACGGATAAAATTAACACTAACTGGAAGTATAAAGTCATATCATCCAAACTGAGCTAAAGCGATAACTTTACAAAGTAATCAACTCTTAAAACTTAAAACGGCACCAGAATAAACGTTCCCTTTCACAGTTAGTGCTAAATAAGACTAATTTATTATTCACACTTCCTTCCCTCTGTAATCAGGAAACGTCCACCTTAATGTTATTTAATGAGACCTTTAATCACGGGGCTGCACTTTTGTGCGGGATTTTAAGGAATTAGAATCCCCACCAACCACTTGTTTTATAAACGTCGAAGCACTCGTTATTCTAACAAGAAACTTTTTTGTTGCACTCTCAATCCTGGGCGGCAGAATAAGACTGTTTGTGAAAAATGACTGCACGACTGTCCTGAGATGACGTGCTGCTGAGACCTTTGGGGCCAAACGGGAGGCGCGGCGAAAACAAATGCGTTGTCGCCGCGCTGGCCATTTGTCACAAAGGGCCGGCCTATGACAGAGCAATTGTAATGTGCTGAGGAGTGGGAGGCCAAATAATAAGGCATTGGGGGTATGTCAATAACATTACGTTGCATTACGCCACACGCGCGCTGCCACACGAATCCATCTTCGGCTATATACCGCCGCCGCCGCGTTCATTTCACTCTAGGGTGGCCACACATACATTTTAATCAGCCATTTGGCCGGCCAAGCTGACAACTGCTCGACAAACTGAAGCTGATAAGGTTGATGATAAATCATAGCCGTGCTGCTGCTCGCAGCTTTGCATTCATTTTTCTGAGCGCGCTTGCCAATTTCGGATGGTTTCCAACGTTCACGTCGGCCTGCAGTGAAGGACACCTCTGCTTTGTTTGGATTTTTACGTTGCACAAACGAAATCAAACTAAGATGTAATTTCTTAAATTTAACCTAAATTTGCATATTTTGTTTTGACAAGTTATTTTTACTTAAAATGAAATTGTCAGACATGATCATTTTGCATATTTTTCGTTACTTTTGATTAAATTATCTTATTTGATCAAGCAGTCTTATTAGTCTTGAGTGTTAACAGCTAGTTTTAAGTACCGTGATGCTTAAAACGAGCATTTTCCACATATTAAGATCACAACTAACCACCCTGAACTGGGGTTTCATAAGATGAATTTTCTTTTTCTAAGATGTTGCATCGTTAGAAATAAGATCAATGGAAAAATTACAAGTATGAAAACAATCAGACAAAAGTGCGAGTTTGGTTTCATTTTATTTACTAAGCTCATTTTTCGTCATTCCAGTATTCCGACATCCAAATTCAGTGTTCTAGTAGTAGGTAGAATGCCTACCCTCAGACTTGGAGGTTGTGGGTTCACTCAACTTTATTTATAAAGCACCAAAGATGATAAAAATGTGACCTGTTACTTCCTTGCTTGACACTCAGGCAAAGTTGTCCAAGAGTAAAAAAAAAAATAAAAAAATTACAACTTGGAAAAAACATCAATATAACTTTTTTTGTATAAAAATACAATTTTCACGTCCGCTGTGGTTGATATGAAAAAAGTATTATTTTCTTATTTTTCTGAATCTTACAGTTAAATTTAAGTAATTTTTCTTGTTCTGTTGGCAGATCATTTTGCTTATTTGAAGTAATATATATATATATTTTTTATTTTACTATATTTTTGTTCTTAAATTTTCTACTGTATGTTTACGTTGCAACTTGGCTATGTACTCTTGATAAAATGAAATGAAAAAATTACAGTAGAAAATTGAAGAAAAAATATAGAAGAAAATTGTTAATGAAAATAGGCCTAAGCAAAATTCTGCCATTAGAACAAGAAAATTTTATTAAAATTTACCCATACATGATTTTAAAAATGAGAAAATAATACAACGCCCATATCAACCACTGCAGTCTTGAAAGTAGTAGTTTTGACTAATAACAAGTAATATTGACATTTTTCAAGCTGTAATACAAAGAACTGTTTTCTTAAAATGCATATGTATTCATTTATGTTTGGCCAACTTAACCTGAGTGTCAAAATAAGCAAATTTAGGTTCAATTAAATAAATTGTATTTATTGTTTTTGCAACATACCTTTTGTGCATTTAGGGAACATAATTCCGGATGACAGACATGTCTGTATCTAAAACGGTACTTTGTACATCTGTCAATACTAGGCACATGTAATGACAGGCAGAATGCCATTTCACTACCACTGCACCTCATCACCATTTCGGTATATTGGCTTTTTGTGTCGGAGATGTGCCGTCACATTTTTAGAACATAAAATATGTGCCTTTGCTCAATCAATGTTTGAGAAATGCATCTTACTACAATAACATGATCCCTCACCTTGGACTTTCAGCACACCCACTGGTTCCAAATCTTTTTAATCGCTCTTTTTGGTGTGCTCTTGTTGTTGTTTTGTCTTGAAGTGAAAAATCACCTCTCACGAGCTTCAGTGTCTCTGACCATCCTTAAATCTTTCCACCCAGGGCCACCATCAGCTTGAGATTCCGTCATTACTTTGATTTATGGACAAATGTGAGTGACACAAACATGTTGCAACGAGCACTTTTTGGCAGATATAGCTTTAAAAAAAAAAGAAAAAAAAAAGTGCATTTCAAAGTAGGGCTGGCGATATGACCTTAAAATAAAATCTTAGATTTTCCTAACATCCGTCAGACTTACGATTTTTTTTTATTTTCCTGACAACTGTATGACTTCCCTTCCTTATTTAGTTTAGTGTGATCATTTCGGTGCTTTTATCCCGAACTCTGTTTTTGCGTGAATCCGCTTTATTGATCAACAGGTGAGTGTTTCCATGGAAACATGTTTTCGTGTGCTGGAAACACAAACAGTGACGGAATATTGACAGAATGCCCATATATTTAAAAACAACAACAAAAATAAACAATCCCACACTATAGTAATTAAAACTAACTGAATTAAAAAAAAAAAAAAAGTCAATTTTAAAATAGTGCAGTCAAAGTTAAAGTGTTAACTAATTGATTAATCACAAAAAAATATCACAGTAATCATGTATTAATACAGATTAATCAAACTATTAAATTTGACTGGAGGCGATCCTTTAGTTTGACAGCGGGTGGTTACGTTTAAGGTAGTACAGGTTGTTTGAGCAATAAACATAACTGCATGCTTGAAAGTAAAGTGTTTGCTGATGACATTCGGAATATATTTGTTCATGTCAAAATATTTCGGTCATTTTTTTCCCATTTTAAATTATGCAAGTGATTAGAAAGATAAGGGATGAGAGTGTGCTGTGGATCAAAAAATGTTGAAGACATTCTCATAATATTAAATGTCGAAAGAATTAACATATAACATGCGCTCTTCAAATTTGGCGGGCAAAAAATGTTGATAAAAAAAAAAGCCTTTTTAATTAAGCAATTAATCATGATTAATCAAAATTCTAAGATGTGATTAATTTCCATCCATCCATCCATTTTCTTGACCGCTTATTCCTCACAAGGGTCGCGGGGGCTGCTGGCGCCTATCTCAGCTGGCTCTGGGCAGTAGGCGGGGGACACCCTGGACTGGTTGCCAACCAATCGCAGGGCACACAGAGACAAACAACCATCCACACTCACAAGCACACCTAGGGACAATTCAGAGCGCCCAATTAACCTGCCATGCATGTCTTTGGAATGTGGGAGGAGACCGGAGTACCCGGAGAAGACCCACGCGGGCACAGGGAGAACATGCAAACTCCACCCAGGAAGGTCCGAGCCTGGACTCGAACCGGAGACCTCAGTACTGGGAAGCAGACGTGCTAACCACTCAACTACCGTGCCGCCTGTGATTAATTTGATTTAAAAAAATGTAATCGCTTGACAGCTTTATTTTAAAAATTATATGAAAAAGAACTATAAAGAAAAATCCCAAACTTTTATAACCCTAGAACATTTAGTGGAACCCATGTTGAAAAGCAAACATGGCAAAGCAGCATTTATCGGTTATGCTGCACGCAAATGGAATAAGTTGCCATCGAAAGTGAAGTCAGACCCAAGTATGAATGCTTTTAAATCCGAATGGAAAAACCCCCAAGAATGGCATTTGTAAATGTTTTTCATTTTTGTTTATTTTGTGTCATCAAATTTCATGGCGAAAGGAAGACACTTAGGGTCATGTTATTTCTGACAAATATTAAAATGTGTGAAATTTGAAATATGTAAACAGTTGGGGATAAATCACACTGCGCTTATCTTTATACTGACTACAATGCTGTGTACTTTACATAAAGTGCATAGAATACAAACCCAACAACACATATATGGGCATATACTGTCCATATTGGACCCAAAAATGAGCACATTTGTTTTCCTTCCTTTACACTTGCGCAGGACACAGAGCAATGTAGCATTAAGAGGATATTAATTTAGCTTTGCTGGCAGCCGGAGCCGTGACGGCGCGGGCGCGAGGCCCCTCGTTGATGAGACGTGGGCGAGTAATGAGCTCCTGCGACTCGAGAAAGACGAACAACGCAAGGCGCCGCAACTTCAGACGTCACCGCGGCCTTTGAGCTCGTGGGCTTGACGACGTCGTCGCAATTGCGGGCACAGAAGACATCCAAAACAGTCTGTTGTTGAGGAGCACATGCAACGGGAGAGAGAGAGGGAAGTGGTGTAGACGGCGGGTGGGCGGCAATGATGGAGAGCAGGAAGTTAAGCGCACGCCGTACGTTGAAAACATCGGAGTTTATATGACAAGTCATTATCCGCCATCAGCCTGAGAAAGCAGAGCCGTTGCAACAAGGAGGCGGAGGAGGGAAGTTAAGTGAACAGGATGGCGTGACGGAGGGAAAAGGGGGCCGATGAAGGTGGAGAAGGCGTCTTGATCTCCCAAAGACATGACACATTTGATTTTGTTGACATGCATTATTGAACAAAGTGATCTGGTGTCGCACTGGATATTTGCATATTCCTCACAAGTCTACCCTTCTTCTTCTTCTGTGCAGTAGTATTTATAGATTGTCACTTCCTACATGCAGGCATCCGTTTCAAGCTACCTGCTGGGACACACAATGGCCAAATACACACTTGTGTGACCATTTCATCAAATTCCTTAAATATCATATAGCAGAGCTTGGCAATTGTGGGAAAAATGATTAGCTCCCGTGCAGGTATTGTTAGTCTACTTGCATTTTTAAGACCCTAAACATGCACGAAAACACGCACGTCAGGCCTGGCAGAAAAATTGCATATTTGAAAGTTGCCATACAAGTACAAAAAAAAAATAAAAAAAATGGATATGTAGCGCCCCCTGCAGAGGTTTAACGGACTCCTATCCCGCTACGTTTGACCCACTGATTTGTATATATGACATGAAAGCCGATAGCCCATATGCGCCAGTGCAAGCTGTTGAAGTCACAGGGCGGCCATCTTGTTACTCCCATCTCGCGAGCAGAACGTATAAACTATATGCTATACATACAGAGATATACAGCTCGTAGGCAGTTAGTACACGTATAGTAGTAGTTCATATAGTAGACGACCAAAAAACACCATTTTGGGTAGCCTAAAATGAACAAGAAGTGGGTATGAGTATCTGTATGTCCAATTTTGACCCATTTTTTCACACAACAACAGAGGGGGCAAAAAAAACAACTATTCTAAAGTGTTTGATTGCCTACTGTATATGACAGTTGAATGAATTGCCCAACCCTAATTTCAGCAAGACTTAGAAGAGATGATTTAATACAGCAAAAGCAGCTTACTTGCACTTGTTCAGTGTATTTGTCGGGGCTTCTCTTTTCTACCTGTGTAAGCCACCTGTCTCGCTATCTTGACTAAGCATGGACTGCGCCTGCCCTATCAGGCGATGTTTTTGTTCTTGCAGGGAGGCGCTTTATCAAATTTGGATTTTTCTGATTGAATGAAACAGGAAGCCATTTTCAAAGGAGAATTCCCCATTTTGTCGACCGTTTAATTTAAAAGTATTTTGTTCCATCCTTTCAAGAACCGCAAAATATTATGCTGTGACAATAGCAAGGAACCAAACAACCAACCAAAAGAAAGAAAAAGACAGTTTTCTTTCACCAGCAAAAATAAAAATAGTTGGCCTCTAGCTTTTCCCATTCTTTACTAAGCGGTTGGCAAAATGGATGGATGGATAGTAATCAGCAGTAGAACACGGGTTGCTTGTTGTGAAAAGAAACATCAAGTGGAACAGGAACTTTTATGCTAATATTTTATTGCTTTTGTGCCACCTCAAAATATAATAACAACAAAAGGCTGTGGAAGGCCTTTTGATGGCAAAATAATATATTCACAGATATACATGTTAAGTTAGAAATGCACTGCATGGCTGGAATTGAATGTCAGTGGCTGTTTTTTTGTTGTTGTAGTTTTTTACATTCCTCATTCACTCCTGAACTGTCATTTTTCTGACCATTCTACACACACTTTATACCTACCTACCACCACGCACATTTTAACAATTCACCAGTAAGATATATATATATATATATATATATATATATATATATATATCCATCCATCCATTTTCTTGACCGCTTATTCCTCACAAGGGTCGCGGGGGCTGCTGGCGCCTATCTCAGCTGGCTCTGGGCAGTAGGCGGGGGACACCCTGGACTGGTTGCCAACCAATCGCAGTATATATATATATATATATATATATATATATATATATATATATATATATATATATATATATATATATATATATATATATATATAATATAAATAAAAGCTTTGACGTAATTAACACCAAACAAAACGACAATTTTGTTTCTGAACGAAGATGGAGGAATGGGCTCTTTGCACAGCTCGACTACTTCCTGAACTGAATACCACGTTTTTGTTTCCTGTCTTTCATGAGTGGACAGACTGATTAATCCAGGTGTGTCTGGCCAATGTTGTTGTAGTTACTGAGATCAGGCACACCTGGATTAATCAGCTTGTCCACTCATGAAAAACAGGAAACAAAAGCGTAGTATTCAGTTCAGGAAGTAGTCGAGCTGTGCAAAGAGCCCATTGGAGCTTATCTGACTTCCCGTGTTGTCCCAAATAAAAAATAAATACATAAATAAATAAATCACCAATACAACAAAAACAAAGACACTCTTATCGCTCTGGAAACGTGCTTTCCCTCGAGACAACAAAAAAAATGAATCATTTCCCCTCGTCCTTATTTTACTGTTCAAACACTCTTCCAAGCTATTACTGAATGTTTATTTATTTAAAAATTTTATGGGAGGCGCTTAGTTGGTTTGAAGAATGCAGTCGTAAAAAAAAAGTGCAAGAAAAGGAGCTGGCCACTTAAATCTTAACTCCCGCCATTAAAAGTAGCCTAATTGGAGAACCGTTGCGCTTTAGGCGTACACGGTCACGGGTGTTGGCCGCCGCTACCTCCCCATGGCGCATGAATCCTGATGGATCCTCATTACCCCAGGTGTGACCCCCTCGCCGCTCAGTTCATTAAGCCGAGCCGGCCGAGTGTCGGCGACTCGAGTCCCGATTTAATCATGACTTCCGCTCTCTTGCCAATCACAATTAGGTCCCGATAAGCCTCTCCTGCACGGGGCCTCGGGGCTTCCATACACAGGCAAAAGGTTAATTTGTGAGCAGCAAGGGCCCGGCTACAGAGCCAAAGGTCACCTGATTGAATACATGGGATGTGCGCGTGTGGTGTGCGTGTGCGTGTGCGCGCGTGCATCGGGAGGGCTCCAGTGCAATTACAAAGTTGATCAGTATTCATGCGTTTCCTTCATGGCTAATGGCTGCATTACCTTCAAAGAGATGCTCCAGATTGGATGTAGCTATGGAACATCATTTATTCCATATCCTTGATATTCAGCTTCATTTAAGGTGTACTAGGACCTATTTGTCCTCGCCTGTAAGACAATTCAGCGCACTAGTAGAATGACTTTTTCTTATTAGTAACCCCCCCGCCCCCCACTATTAGTAATGACACACAAGTAAATGTTTCTAAATCACCATCTAAAGTACTTAGGGTATTGAATGACTCCTATTAAAGCTTTCTACAGTGTGCTACTAGTATGCTAGTGTGTGACTACACACAATGCTGTAAATTTGCACAAATTTGGCATACATAATTAGCAAATAGTGCAGAGTCTCACTAGCAACATATTTGTCCTGCCAGTATGGCAAAGTTGTTGGAGGACAACTTTGGCATACTAGTAGGACAACTACGTTACCAGTGAGACAAAACTCTGCACTAGTTGCTAGTTATGTATGCCAAATTACCAAACTGTGCCGAATCATGTATGCCAAAAATTGGCGGAAGACACTATTGCATACTAAATGACATCTGCATGCTACTAGTACTTCAAGTGCTAGTCAACTTAGTTAGTTAACTTAGGTACTTTTATACTTTTATGTCACTAATACTAGTAGCAGACAGTCATCAACGAATGTGCAGTTTTGCCTCACTAGTAACGTAGTTGTTCTAGTATGCTACAGTTTGTTGACTGAAACTTTGTTGACAGTTCTAATAGTTCTACTTAGTTGACATCTGTACTCCATTAGTACTCCAAGTCAAGTACAAGACTAGTAGCTTGCATATGTCAACTAGTGTACAGTTTTGTTGAAGGACCAAGGGGTTGCTCCTGTCTGCATGCTACTAGTACTGCTAGAAATACTATAAAATTCTTCTAGATAACATCTAACGGTTTCCTTGGGTTTTTGGTAGGGGCACAGTTTTGTCTTAGTACTAGTAGCAATGTTAGTGTTCTAAGTGAAGTGTGATGTTAACTAGTAGAATTTTGTTGCAGGATAACTTGCATATTTTATGTGGACTAGTTGGACAACTACATGTTCCTATAGTGGCCTGTGAGGCAAGTGTGCACTACTTGACTGTGTAGTACGACTTGCAAAGCACTAGATCTTGTAGAATTATCATGGTACTAGTATTACTAGTGGCACACAGATATCCGAGTACAGTTTTGCCTCACAAGCTACATGTAGTTGTCCTACTCGTGCTCAAAAATATCATTCATGTACATGTACAGCTGCATGCCATTGTCCACTAGTATTGTGGAATTGCAGAGTAGTGCACGATAGAACTGTCAGCATCTATCCTTTATATCTAACTCAGTCACTTGTCTTGTAGACTTTGTCCTCAATAATAGTGGTAAAAAAACAAAACATGGCTGACTTTCCACGTGTAGCGTCTACTAGCGCCTTGCGCAGACTTCCGAACGTGTCACGGCACGTCGGCGAAGCAGATTGCGCCGGCTTCCGTGCGCTTCCGTGTGTCTGACCTCACTCCCTGCCGTCTATTGTCATTCGCAGGCCAGCTGGCAGCGGGGACATGTGAAATTGTGACGCTGGACAGGGACAGCAGCCAACCGCGGCGAACCATCGCCAGGCAGACAGCCCGCTGCGCCTGCAAGAAGGGCCAGATCGCGGGAACCACGAGAGCCAGACCTGCCTGCGTGGACGGTAAGGCTTCCAAGTGAAAAAGCACTGGCGCACAAAAAAAATGTCTTTGTTGTCCCTGAGGTGCGCGCAAACACAATTAAGTGCACGCATCAGAACCTTGAGTCACGTCATCGGCCCTCAGGCTGGTGACGTTTGGCTCAGTTTGGACTTTTAGGCCGATCGACCTCAAACGGAACGGTCTTTAGGATGCAACGAAAGCCTGCAGCATTTTTTATGTATTTATTTATTTTTAAACACGTGGCTGCAGGCGACCAGATGGGTTATGTTTCATAGCATATATAGTGACGAGAGATGTGCAGTTGCTTGTTTCATTCCAACATGGTGGACAGCCGCTCTTATGTCCCTGTGACACTTCAAAATGATGTTTCCTAACCTTTGCTGAGCTGAGGCAAATATCTTACATTTTTACAAAACACCTGATAATCTCTCAAAGCGCATTGTGAAGGTTGACAAACGTCAATTTCCCCTTATTTTTTTCAAGGTCCTCTTAGTGTTATGTAGGGTTGTCATAAGAACCGATACTTCGGGACTAAGTTGATGCCAAGATTCTGAAAATGTGACGGTACTTCCTTTTCTACAATACCCGAAGTACCGTTGGTACCGAAGCGGCATATCTGGCCACGACTTTTGTTGTTGTTTTGGGGGTGTAAATGAGCGGTGATCTGGCAACCCACGCAACGTCTGACGTCACGTGACTACCCTGCAGCTGCGACAATAAGGAAGAACAGTCAATGCGTCGTCTTCAACTGAAGCGGCCCCTCAATTAGTTGGGAAGAAAAACAACAAAAGTCGCGTATAGAAGTACTTTGGATTTGAGGTTGGTGCACAGGGATTAATAATCGATCCTCTAATACAGGGGTGTCAAAACGTTTTCATTTGAGGGCCACATCCAGAAAATCAGAAGGACGCAAGGGCCATATAATGTTATGAAGAGAAATTGTGTTTAGTCCTGAAAATTGTACAAATAATTTATTTGTGCTTTTGCATATTTAGAAAAATGCTACTGTATATAAACCAATTTATTTGTAATATGGCAGTAGGGTTATTATAGTTTTGAAATTTTTCATTTGAGTTTTTATTTTGTTTTGAGTTTTGTGTTTTTAAATGTAGTTAGTTTTAATTAGTTTTCAGGGTAGTTTCAGGGTAGTAGTTTTTTTTATTAGTTTTAGTTCTTTAATAAATACTTAGTTTTAGGCTAGTTAGTTTCAGTGTTATTTTTAGTTTATTTTATTTTTTTAAACGTGTATTACTTGTGCGCAATATTTAAAAAAATACGACGGGCGTCATTATTCCGGTTGATATCAAAATAAATCTACTAAAAATCACTTTTAAAATCATCCCCACAAAGGCTCATGCATTAAATTAATTACCAAAGACTAAAACAAAGGACGTTTTTGCTCTAATCATAGTTTGTTTTATTTTAGTTAGTTTTGTAAACATAAAATGTAGTTTTAGTTAGTTTTCTTTTTTCCTTAACGAAATTGTTTTTTGAATTTTAATTTCTTCGTTAGTTTCAGTGAACTAAAAATAACCATTAATAGCACCGGTGTTTTTCAACACCCTCCCTTCTTACTTTGACCATCTCCAAACATTTTTTATTTTATTTTATTTGAACTGAGTCAAATGCTATTTTTAGCATATGTCGCGGGCTCTAAAAAATGGACGGCGGGCCGCAAATGGCCCCCCGGCCGTAGTTTGGACACCCCTGCTCTAATACCTGTATGCAAAAGATGCCGAAACAGTTTCCAGGCGAAAGGGGAACACATCCAACTTTGCGAAACATGGACATCAGACTTGTACAAAGAATTCAAGGCAAGTGCATTTGAATTCCAGTGTTATTGTTGCCCATATCTAAACTAATAACATTAGTATGATGACCCTACACTCAATGAGCTGCTTGGCAAAGTAACGTAGCGTTATGTTCAGCCTCGTCTGTCCCGCATAATACAGTTTGGTAATGTTGCCGGGCAGCTAATTTACTGAATCACCTAAAGTAACATTAAACAACCCTGAAATAATATATCAAACGCTATTCGTTATTTTGTTTGTTTGTGTGTGGGGGGGGGTGTGCGCGCATGTCGGGGTGTGTGTGTGCGTGTGTGAGGCTAGGTGCGACAACTGGTTGGTAAATAAGCACAGTATGAGATTTTTATTTATTTCTTTGTTTGTTTATCGAATGCTACAAGACTGTCTCAGAAAATTAGCATATTGTAATAAAGTCCATTATTTTTTGTAATGTAATTAAATAAGCAAAAATGTCATACATTCTGGATTCATTACAAATCAACTGAAATATTGCACGCCTTTTATTGTTTTAATATTGCTGATTATGGCTTACAGCTTGAGAAAACTCAAATATCCTGTCTCAAAATATTAGAATATTTCCTCAGAACAAGTTAAAAAATAAAAAAAATAAAAAAGCCGTAAAATTTCTTCTTTTTTTTTTTTTTTTTTACATCGTGCAAAAACAAACAAACGTGATATTGATTTGTGTTGAGGTCATTTATCTGCCACTAGATGACATCATCGCATTTGTAAAATGCTGGCGATAGCTCAGTCCCCAATCTCCATAGATATATGCATTATTATTAAATTTATTACTGCTAAATTTTGACGTGAACGTGTCTGCTGCGTTGTGAATGGAAATTCTCCCAGTACAACCTTTCTAAGTTTTCATTTATCGTTTTTATTAGCGCACTAATTTTGATTTGAATTTCATTTGTTCGGCCCTAGTAGAAAAGGTTTAAAAAAATAAAAAATAAAAAAAAGTTTTGAAGGGTTGAAGTTTAATGTCGAAGAAAAAAAAAAAGAAGTCCTTATCAAACGTGTGAATGCCAGCGGTACGCACACCAGTAAGTAATGTTTGTCAAATGTATTCCGAAACCCATCCAACTGACCAAAGCTTGGAAAGCCTTTAAGAATGTGTGAAAGGACTTTTCCTGCAATAGTGTCACAACAAAGAAGGCAAAGAAGAGGAATTTATTCCGACACCCATCGTGAGATTGCTGTAGAAGTAGAAACCAACCGGAAACATTTTTCTGCGGCTCTAGTTACAACCTTAGATAAATCCTCCATCAAATTGTTCCTTCGAGACAAATACTGAGCTACACAGCACACAGTGACCTAAAATTTGACCTTTTTGTTACCTTCTGAAAGCTTTTTACAACCCATTGTGTCATTTTGCATCAACCCCCCCTTCCTCTTTTTGGAAAGGCCAATAGAGGTGCCTGAAAGCTATAGTGGTTTACTTTTACTTGAAAGCAAGCGATGATAACGCATCGAGATGGAAGGAAGCAATTTTGCAGACATTTACATGCTAGCCGCTCAAGTGCGGTCCTCAACAAAAAGAAAAAAAAAACAAAGATAAGTGAAACAAGTGTCAGGTAAAGGAAATGTAAGAATCAGGGCATTGCAAAATATAACTTTGCTTCTCTCACGTTTCTTAGTTGTAAGGATGTTTCAACTCATTTTTTAAGGTGACTGAAATCAAACAAACATTCATCACAACTAAGTACAAACTTGTCTAATGAAACTGAGAGTCAGCATTTTTTATTTTTTTTTTGCAATGCTTCCCTCAGCAAGAAAACAGTGGGTTGAATTTCATCTCTTCTTGTCATTTCGGCTATTCTTTCATTGATGAATCAGTGTTTCTACATTCTACTTCCTTGTATCGATCGAGCCACTTGTCCGGAATAGGGAAAAAACATCAAACGTATGCATATATTGCAGACATAAAACCAAACTTTATGTGCATATTTTGTGAGGGCGGTTGTAATTCACAATTTCCCGGCTCTACGATATTGCCTCCCGTCGAAATAAAAACTTTATTGCAGGTTATATTTCAAAATCCCAAGGCTTGCTATTATTGCCATGCAAATATGCTTATCTGTGCAAGTGCAGTCGTACTTGTTCCCGAGTTGGGAAAGTGAGAGAGAGCGAGTGGCTGGCACCAATGACCCGAAATGCCGCAAATGGGAATTCAATCAGTTCTAATCCACTGGAGTCCTTGAGGTCCGCCTTTGCCGACACCTCTCGTCTGTGTCCTTCATGCCTCCATGTACACGTGCACCGGTCATTTCGGGATAATCCATAGCCGCCGTATACCGGCTCTTGCCGTTTCCAGGTCACTCTGTCTTAATGGCAACGAAGATGGTGGAGTCATGCCATTGAAATGGCAATTGAGGTTTTGGTTTTTTTTTGTACTACCTTAGGAATCCTTCCTCATTTTGTCCTTGTTTCTGAAGACGCCGTTGCATAGCCGCAATTTCCTCCTCTCGATTCTTTTTATCTCTTTGCTAGTTTGATGACTTTTGAGCTGAGATGTAACAAAGGAAGCTCTGAAGATTCAGGGAGGGGACATGGCGCCTTTTTATTATGCCTCAACGCTCGCTAGCAAAATGTGCCGCTCTTATCCAGCAGTCACTTGTCAAGCTGCATGTTTGAGCATGGAAAAAAAAAAAGAAAAGCAGAATGTTGTCATCCATTACGCAAGGTCTTGTGTAAACAAACAAGCGGCCTGATGGTGAGGTCATTTGGATGTAAGGTGCATGAGGCAGGGCTGTCGTTTTCGGTGGATTAAACAATGTTGAATCGGCATCAGATCACTCTGATTGGCTGTTAGCTGGTGAATCGGCGCACAGGGCAAGAACAGGAAGTGATAAACAGTAAGCATTGACAGTTTCACACTTACAAATTGATAAAATTTAAATAATAATTTAAAATTAAAATTAAAAAATTAAACAAAACATCTAATTCAAAATAAAGCATTTACAATTTCGCTCATTTTGTATATTATTACCCTTTGCATTCGGGCTTATGTCTGTGTGTACAGAAAATCAAGAAGTTGAATTCATCATGATAGTTCAAGAGAGACTGGCATTGTATTACATTATTTTTTTATTATATGTCGATCGAGTGATGAAAGACAAATCATGGCAAAACGTGGAGACACAACTAGATATACCAGTTAGCATTTACTTTTATAATGTGTTACTGACGTCAGATTGGTGTATGGCCTTTTGTGATTACTGAGATGGTCTGTTTGTTAGTCTTTTACAGTCAATGAGGCCTCTTCGACTTATTTTCCTGATATTGCTTCGAAGGGATGGAAATTCAACGTGGTGAATTTGTTTCAAAATGGATGTGTTGATATTCCGACATCGGCAACATGAACATTCAGGAAGTAATTCACTTTTCTGGTAGATTAATAGCTCAGCTTATTTGATGGTGAAATTGATAGCATACTATTGATGTTAGCGAACAGGCTAGCCATTATGTTTGACAAAAAGTTTTGTACACTTACTGTACATTTGAGAAAGTGCCCTTGCAAAAACCCAGTGATGAAGTTTTGCTTCCTCGTCAGCCACTTTAGAAGTGAACACTGTCTTGTCTGAAACTGTCTAAACCACACTGTTAAAAAAAAGGGAAAAAAAGCAATATTTACTTGAAAAAACTAGAAAAAAAAACTACTTGTGGGTTGAGGAACAAACACACAACTTTCAGGTTGGTAGACCAGCTGAGCCATGCCGCTCCTTTTATGTGTTACTATATTAATAGTGTCAGGTGGAATCCTTATACCTTCAAGAAACCCGTTTTTGGTCTCATTTTGGATGCACTAGCATTGCAATATAGTGTCTGCCACTATACTGAGCAAAAGTGGCATGGCTCAGGTGGTAGAGTGGCTGTCTGCCACGCTGAAGGTCATGAATTCGATCCTCAACGCTTGAGTAACTTTTTTTTTTTTTTTTAAACTAGCTGTTAAAATGTACTCAAAACTCTCCTTGTAAATTTTTTTATTTTTTTTGTGCAGGTCCCGCTAAATCCATTTTGATTTTTTTGAGAATATCTAATGGTGCAACCCTGAACACAAGAAGTTTCTGTCATCGTTTTCAGTTCGGCTCAGTGTTATTCGTCACTTGCCTTCTGCCTCCCAAAAAGCACCCGGGCACCAATTGTTTACGGGGTCTATTATTCCGTTGCATGAATGACAAGATTACAGATTAATTGGACCTTCTGCTGTGTAGCGGAAGCATTTTATTGTTCTTCCTGTCACTATACGTCACTGGCATAGACAATGAGATATTATTTTTAGAACACAAATGAAGTGCCTTGGCATAATGGTTGGGAATCACTGTCTATCTAAACCAAGTCGAGTATTCCAAAGTGTCTTAACATTCAGAAGGAAAGAAGGAATCTCGTGTCATCTATTATTGACACACTCTTTTGGTTCAAAGCTCCAGTGTGTGAACGACTGCATGCTCATTTCCATGCAAATGCTAATATGCATTAAGCAGTATTACAAACTGGGAAAGTGTGATCCTCATCTCTGGCATGTTATCCGTGAATCAGACGGCCATAGAAACAAAAACAGCATGCGTCAGACGGACTCTCTCTCTCTCTCTGGGCCTTTTAGACATTACCAGAGCTGCAATCATACTGCATCAAGCCACTGGCTTGATTTGATCCAGGGCGGGGAGGAGGGGCCAAGGGGGGTCTGTTGGGGAAACATGTCATGTCAGCTCCAGCAGCCAGTTAGCAAGCTAGCCGCTACCACGGAACAATCCTCCGGAGGGAGCAGGACTAGAAAAAGATGGTGTGCTGGTGGTGAATGTGGAATGCAAAGAGAGCACTCCCTATCTGCTTTTTTTTTTTTTTAAATCATGCCTCTCACATTCTGCTTTACATTCACGTGGAAACTGCTGGCCGTGGGCTGTGGTCTTGTCGAAGGAGGTGCAAAGGGGGGCAGGCAGATGGGTACCACAGCCCCCGAGGTGGAACCCTTGCCAAATCACATGGCGCCTGTTTTTATTTTTATGTATCCAATCACACCCAAGTCGTCACACAACCGTTCCTTGTGTGCCTCCTCAATATCTTGTTGTCTTCTTGGAAATCTCCCATTTATAATTCCAGTGCTGCTATTATACATCCAAGCTAGAAGGAATGAGATAATCTTTCATTTGCAGTGTGATTGCATTTGCCTCTTTTGAAATGCACGCTCGATTGCTTTCTGGTGGTTGGCGTGCATGATTTGCTTTAATCCGCGTCTGCTTTTCTTCCCATCCTTATAATTAATCATCGAGCAAAAACAGCTTTTTACCCGCCCCCCCTCCAATTTGCCACCAATATGTTATAAAATGAAGCAATCTCGTTCTTATTATATCAGCGTGTGGTTGCGTGCACGTCTACCATTTAATGTTGAGATGAAGGAGCTATTTGCTGTACAAGTAGATAATAAACAAGCATAAAGCGGAGGTAACATTATGACATTAGAAAGAAAGTAAATTCATTTGAGGCTGCAAATCAATGACTTCTGAATGTGGAGCGTAAAAACATCACTTAAGACTGAATAGGGCCGTTTTCTCAAACATGATGTTGGAAATCATAATCTTGGTCGATGGCTAGTCAGTAAAACGAGTTGTTATAGAAACAGCAAAGTAATAACCTAGAGTGGACTTTCGACTTTTAGTGTGGCTATTTGTGGATTTGTACGCTGCAAATTGTGCGCAGTCCAGAGTGCAACCAGAGGTCAAATTCGATAGCAGGGATTGGCGTCCATCCTCGCAGTAGCACTCGATTAGTATTCAAGAGTAAAAATGTTTACTGTAGTGAGGCACTTTAACTCATTCAAACCCCAAAACGTGTAAATAAATTTTGTAATACTTTGTCGTTCACTCCGATAAACGTATCAAAATGTTTTTTTTGTTTGTTTTTTTTATGCAAGAGCATACAGAAGTTTTTGATGCAGCTTCTGATATGAAGCGGTGGCTTAAAGCAATGGTAGTTATTACAAAAAACGGCCAGAAGGTGGCAGCAGAGTATAAGATATCAGCCAGGAACATGTTGCAATAAGCTCTTTTTGTGAATGTGAATGAATATTGATGAAACATAATTGTATTTTCATGCTAATTGCTGCAAAATGGAAACATATATATAATAGTGTTGTTCCGATACCGATACAGGTATCGGCAGAGGTGCCGATACTGCATTAAAACAGTGGTATCGGTATCGGTGACTACTCACAAGTAACATGCCGATACCTTTAATTCCAACACCAATATAGGATTTTGGATGCAGCATGTTGTGTCTTGCACATGCACGATATTCACCGATATGTGACATGTTCACTGCATGCCGATCTAAGATATCCTATTGGCACTGAACCAATAGCAGGACAGCTTTTTCATGTTGAGGAAAAAAATACTCAAGTATCGGTATGGTATCGGTATCGGCCGATACTGCAAAGCTGGGTATCGGTATCGGTATCGGGGGCCATATATATATATATATATATATATATATATATATATATATATATATATATATATATATATATATATATATATATATATATATATATATATATATATATATATGTACATTCCTAAATCCTTAATCTTTAATTTGATAAGTTCAGTGTTTTTAAAGCAATAAAACACAATATTCTGTGGATCTTGCAAAACCAGTGAAAATACAGTAAAACAGCCGGGAGCGAAGGGGGTTGCATCAGTGAATGAGTTAAGGGATACTTGACTCAGAGCCATTTTCAGCAGTAAAAAGATCATATTTTGTCTCTAATTAATGTGATAACTTCTTTATTTTTAATGAACAATTACTTTTCAAACTAATTTTGCCACTTGCTATAGACTGAAGATGACATCACCTGTGCTGAGGAAGTAGCTAATGACCAATCATGGCTCACCTTTTTCTGTGTTTGTTCAGCAAAGTGAGCCATGATTGGTCGTTACATAATTCCTCAGCACAGGTGATGTCATCTTCAGTTGACAGCAAGTGGAAAAAAATATTTTTAAAGGTATTAATTGTACATAAGAAAAATGCTGAAGTTAGCAGGACTAAATAAGGTCAAGAGAATGGTGTCTTTCAAAGTGGAGCATATTTTATGTTCACCGATTTTGAAACACTATCCGCCTAGTTTACTTAAATACGCTATTGTCCATGAAAATTTTCAAATTCAGTCACCATTCGAACACTGATCAAAGTACACCGATAACTGTTTTGTTTTCACAAGAACCGTCGACGACTTGTTTGAAGCTCATGAGGTGTTCCTAAATTATTGGCCACCAAAAACAAAAACATGGATATTTTCATCACTTAATAGTGTTAAACGCCTATTGTGCCTTAATAGGACAAGACTTTTCATTTTTACTTTATTTTTATAAGTAGATATTTTACATATGTTCGAATATACACGTTATGATTAGGGGTGTGAATTGCCTAGTACCTGACGATTCGATTCGTATCACGATTCACAGGTCACGATTCGATTCGATACCGATTAATCCCGATACGAATGGTCACGATTCGATACCGATTAATCCCGATACGAATTTATAAGTCGATTGTTGCGATTTTTTTCCATTCAAATTTAGAAAATACTATCAGTAAATTTGTACATGTACACTGTAAGATTTGTATGAATATATTTATCTAAAACTTGAGGCTTATAACCGTGAGCCACTGTACACAAACAGTTTGCAATCTGTTTCACATTTGAACAGCATTAAAATAAAAATATTAAGGCTTAATGTGCCGTTCATATAACATTCTTCCATGCTCAAGGTGTGAATCCTAAAAAAAAAAAAAAAAAAAAAAAAAAAAAAAAAAAAAAAAAAAAAAAAAAAAAAAAATCGATTCTGCCGATTATTGAATCGATTCGAGAATCGCGCGATGTAGTATCGCGATATATCGCCGAATCGATTTTTTTTAACACCCCTAGTTATGATAGTTGACATTTTTGTCATACATGTAAGTGTACACTGCCCCCCACCCCCCTTAGGGCTGATGAAAAATGGTGTTCAACAAATTGCCCACCCATGCTCTAGAAAATGGATGGATGAATAATAAACTGTATATATTAAGATGGAACGCCGTGTTTGTATAAATCATCAGCTACGACAATTGCTTCTGTGATGGGCATTTTCATCTAAAAAACAAAACAAAAACGTAAATATTGCATGTGTCAAACATTTTTTGCAATTCATATTCATGAGGTAAACATTATTTTGAAAGCATATTTGACAGTCACTTTTATTTGTTAAAAACAAATCGGAGACATCGGGAATGTTAAGGAGTCTGGGAAAAAAATCACTTTTTTTGTACTCTTGTTTGTCGGAAAAGATTTATTATTGAGTGAGCTTGTAGCAGAGTTTGGAAGTGGCTTTAGAGAGAGAATGAGAGAACAAACCAAAGCTCCCAAATGAGCATCTGCATTTCCTTTTTCTATTTGTTTGCACTGTGCTAATACGAATGCAGATCTCTCTCACGCTCTCCCTGTAGAGTGGCTGCGATGAAAATAGTTTCTTTGTGGGTTTACACAGACGCAAAGAGAAACACGGAGCTGGTTTGTGTTTTGGATTATGACAAGCATGAAAATATAACAAAAGGAGGTTTGTGTTCCCCCCCAATAGGCTGAGGGAGCTGCGTGGCGCACATTAGCATAGAAATAACGCCGTGTCGTTTATTGTAACGTTGCTATCTGCGAAACCGTCTGCGTCGATTCCTCCCTTCTGAATTCCATAATAAGCAAGTTCATATTTCACACTTGTTTGCCATTATTAACCTGCGCTCCAAATGACGACTTTGCTCGTATTGAACGCTGCTCGCATTGCATCGGAATCATTCAGCATCCCCCTCAGCCTGCACAGTTGACGTTATGGAAGTCAGTTGGCACATAATTGCAATGCTCTTGAAAAAAAACAAATGCAGTTTGATGGATTAAGCCAATCAGTGATGATGATGCACTTTGTAATTCCATATGCATACTGACTGTAAATATTTAATGGCACATGATACAGATGACATAATGAGCTGGCATTATCCTTACATCCTTCCTCTCTCTCTCTCTCTCTCTCTCTCTCTCTCTCTCTCTCTCTCATTCTTTTTTTTTTCTTTTTTTTTTTTTTTTTTTAAAGAGCTCAGAATTGTTCATTCGGTAGTCTTACCGATTCAACGTCTTATCATCATTGCTCTTTTTTTTTTTTGTGTGTGTGTGTGTGCGTGCGTTTGCGTGTGTGCGTTTGCGTGCGTGCGTGCGCGTGCGTGCGTGCGTGTGCGTGCAAATACGCATAAATTTATACTAATTAATTCACCTAAAGCCTTATAAATATCCCATTACCCTTCGCCTTAACCAGGTACTTCAGAATCTTGCCAGAGTCGTGAGGTTTAAATGGTCAGGAGACCAGAGAAAAGGTCAGAAAAAAACAAAGAGAAAAGAAAGATAAATCAAAGTGAAATCCAGCACCGACCAAACACTTCCTGCCTTCCCCATGATTACAAAATCAAAGTCTTACGCCAACCCCGGAAGCCTCTAAATTCCAGCAAATTTAGCGAGATCTCAACAGACCAGAGGATCTCTCTCTCATTCTCGTTCTCTCTCTCCCTCTCTCTCTCTCTCTCTCTCTCTCTCTCTATCTCTCGCTCTCTCTCTCCCTATCTTTCTTTCTCATTCGCCCTCTCTCTCTCTCTCTCTCTCTCTCTCTCTCTCTCGCTCTCTCTCTCTCCCTATCTCGCTCTCTCTCTCTCCCTATCTTTCTTTCTCATTCTCTCTCTCTCTCTCTCTCTCTCTCTCTCTCTCATTCTCGTTCTCTCTCTCCCTCCCTCTCTCCCCCCCTCTCTCTCTCTCTCTCTCTCTCACTCTCTCTCTCTCATTCTCGTTCTCTCTCTCTCTCTCTCTCTCCCTCCCTCTCTCGCTCTCTCTCTCTACCTATCTTTCTTTCTCATTCTCTCTCTCTCTCTCTCTCTATCTTCCTTTCTCATTCTCTCTATCTCTCTCTCTCTCTCCCTATCTTTCTTTCTCATTCTCTCTCTCTCTCTCTCTCACTCGTTCTCTCTCTCTCTCTCTCTCTCTCTCTCTGTCTCTCTCTCTCTCTCTCTCCTTCCATCCCTCCCTCCCTTCTTCTCTGCCTCCGCCAGGTGATGAAGTGGACGCAGGTGTTCAGTGACGTCACTAAGTTATTGATGCCCCGTGGTGTAGCACATCGCCGCCCGTGCGAGTGTTTTATTTTCATTAATCCATCGCAAATCTCCCTGAATATTCCATCGGACACTTTCCTGCTCTTTATAGGCTCCTTGACGGCCCTATTTATTGTTACCCAAGCCGCTGCGTGCGTGCGTGCATGCGTGCGTGGCGGGTAATTTATGCATAAAGAGAAGCATGCTGATTGAATGCAAAAGTTACCCAGGTGAAGTTGAACCCCGCTCACGAGTGTCTGTGAAGAGTCGTGTTTGCTCGCTAGATTGACTCGACGTGTCTTTAAATGAGCCATCAGGTTCTCGTGTTCAAGTATCACGGCTGCACTGTTTTTTTCATTTGATCGTGAAGTGAGGCTGTTTATCATCCTTCATCTGTCTTTTATGTAAAGTACACCTTGTACTTTTAATGAAAAGGGAGACACAAGAAGATTTGCACGTTGTCATGGCGTTGTCGGTTTTCTCCGAGTACTCGGGCCTCCTCCCACATTCTGAAAACACTCCTGCTCATTTTAGTGAAGCAAATAAGAGTTTGGCAGTGGTAATATTTTTAAAGTAGAAATCCGCTTGGAGAAAAAAATTGAGAACACAGACTGAGTCAAGCTATTCTTCTGCAGAAGGAGAAGGTCAACTCTGTCATTCGTTCAAATGCCTTCTGACCAGAAAAGACCCTCTTTCTTGTTTTTTTTTTTTTTTGTATTTCAAAGATATTTTACAAGCTTTCACAAAAGAATTACACCTGCGAGAAATTGCAGAAAATGTCCCCGCAGCATTCAACAACATATATAACCAAATATTGAATACACAGGTGATATGTGTTTCAATTATATAATGTATATAAGTTTACCATCAATATGATATTCAAAGATGCAGACATTCTAGACGATTCGATATTGCACACTGTAAACATTCAAGTGTGCAGTATTCCACAAAAAAATACTGCACAATGTGATTGACCTAATGTGATGTTATAGTTTTGGAATTAACATTTTAGTTATTTCATATTTTTCTATTTAGTTAGTTTTATTTAGTTTTCAAGGTGGTTCTGATAGTTTTTATTAGTATTAATTATTTAATAAATGCTTAGTTTTTGTTTAGTTTTAGTTAGTTTCAGTATTAGTTTTAGTTTAAAAAAATGTGTATTACTTGTGTGCAATATTAAAAAAAAAAAACACCCTGGGAGTGACGTCATCTGAAGGTGTTTTTCTATTGGCTGCTGCTAGATGACGTCACTTCCGTGTGACACACTTTCAAACGTCTTTATTCCAGCAATTAATATCAAAATACATCTACTATGTAAAATCACATTTCAAATCATCCCCAAAGGCTCATGCATTAAATTAATTACCAAAGACTAAAACGAAGGACATTCTTGCTATTGTCAGTTTTGGTTAGTTTTGTAAACATAAAATGTAGTTTCAGTTAGTTTTTTTTTTTTTTTTAAACATTTTCATTTTTATTTTATGTCGTTAACGCAAAAGTTTTTGGAATTTAGTTTTAGTTTTTGCGTTAGTTTTAGTTTAGTTATGGCGTGTGGGTAGAAACTGTTTTTAGTATGAATATCAATCATCAATAGAGAGGACTAATAATAATAATAATAATAATAATAATGCCCGCGACCCTTGTGAGGAATAAGCGGTCAAGAAAATGGATGGATGGATAATAATAATAATGATGATGATGATGACAATAATAATAATAATAATAATAATAATAATAATAATAATAATATTAATATTAATATTAAAGGACTAAAGATCATTTGTAAAAATTGCAGAAGTGTTTCAAACTGAGCCTGAATTCTTATGTCCCATGTGACGACAATTGACGAAATACTGTTTGCACCATCTAATGTGCGATGCATTAATACTCAATTCATTGCGTTGCTGATGACTTTTTTTTTTTCTTTAAATAAGGGAAAGTGCAATTCTCTGTTCTAAATGCGAGCCTGTCAGGCAAGGTGATGAGGCCGTAGCGCTACCTGTTTCCCAGAAGTCCGCTCACTAGCACTTCAGTGTTTGATGGGCCGTGCTCTCCACCTCGCTGCTCTAATTGGAAGTGAACAGTTCCCCTGCTGTGAGCACACATCCGAGGGCCTTGTCTGTCCGCTCACCCGGCCACGGGCTATAAACAATTAATTAATAATTACCGCTCGTGCAGGCGCCTCAGGGCCGAGGCCACAATTTAAAGCGGGGGTGCTGCAAAGCGTCAGGGTTGCCAAGTGGATCGCATTTTTTGCTTTCATTTCAGAGCCTTTGCTTTTCTTTTAGTTGCACACGACTGCCAAATTGGCTGCGATGCTTGTTAAATGTGCATTCACCTTCTTTTCAATTAAGAGTGACTTTTTTTTTTTTTACTTTTGTGGAGTCACAAAGATTGTAATGTTGTAACTGTTGACTCTAAATGTGTGCATTGTAGTCTGGCTAATGTAGATAATAGCAATGACTACCAATATTCTCCATCTTACAAGCCAGAGTACCTTGAAATTGATGCTAACATATCTACACTAGAGCTGTCAAAATTAATTGATTGACAAGTAATTGATTATCAAATTAAGTAAGAACTATTTTAATAATTGAGTAATCGTTTCGAGCCATTTTTTAATTTAAAATGGTCCAAATCCTATGATTTCAGTATATCAGCAGTAAATATTCACTGATTTCTGTTGTCCTATTTTTAATCAAAATAAGAAATTTGAAAACATCTGTGTTTTTACTTTGAAAAAGAATAATCAAACCCGTAACATGGTACAACATCAATCCCTTTTTTTTTTTTTTTTTTTTAAATCACTATACAAATACGAAGTACAAAATAAACACTCGAGATAGACCAATACGTTTTTGTTAGGGCAGATACCGATACCGATTATTAGTCGTCAAAGACACCGATAACCGATATTTGGAGACAGATATTCATTTTCACTAAAAGGGAAAATATTGGCATCAAAATTTGAAAAAAAAAAAAGACAAACTCCAGCTCTTAAATTGTTTTATTTTTTAAGCATAGGCCCCTATGTTTATTGAACAACTTTAAGGGTTTGTAAAATATTGTAGTTAAATTTTTTTTTTTAGGTAATAGACAAAAAGTTCAGAGGCACAGTCACGTCTTCAAAAGTTAAATAAAAATGTAAGTAAGTAGTTCCCTTTTGTTGTTGCTGCTGTCATAATTTTTCTAAATTTCTATATATCTGAAGTTTTACAGTTTTATTTAAATTTCAAACAAAAAGAATTAGTTCCCTGAAGTTAACACTTTTTTTAAATGGCTCTATTATCGGCCGTATGATTCTTTGAAATAGCCGATGCCGATATTCGTCAACATGCTGAAGATCAGTGCCGATAATTGGTCCAACCGATAATCGGTCTATCCCTAATAAACACCAATCACTAGTTAATAAACATTAATCAGGAAAAAAGTTGTTATAATACACTTTAACGCAAAATTAAAATGAATCTGATCCCATTTCTGTATTTTTCCATTTATGAGAAGAAAAAAAACTGATTGATTGTCATAACTGAACAGATGAATAGTGACACACTCGCGGCCATTAAAGGTGATGGATTGTGCGAGTGTGAATATGTAAGACGTCAAATCTGTCATTGTGGTTTGATACGTCACGGCAGCGGTTGCACGCTGACGACACGCATTTTTTCACTCATCCATGAACGGACATAACAAGGTCAGCCGAGGCATGGAGCCACTTAAGATAATGTTACGAAAGATGAGCTTAAAGCGCGAATCCAAGCATGAACTGGTTGACGACAGTCGCTGGCATCATTTCTTGATCATAATTTTAACATGAGTTCGTCGTCACATAGCATCCAGGATGACGTACGGCAGCATGCGCAGATACAAATGTTTTTCTTTCGGCAAACATGGAGCTGCAATATGTGAAAAGACAGCTTGTTCTGCAGTAATTCCATATTTAATGTCTTGCTGTTGGCCCGAGACGCACCGAGACGCCGCCCCCGCGGGACTGCAAATGGACTTTTATTGCCACTTGTTGACGGAAGCCGAGATGAGGCGAGCCAATCATCTGTTGAGCGTGCAATCGGATTCCACCATGCCAAGACTTCGCTCGCTCGTCTCCGGTCATCACTCCGTCACAACACGCTTCAGTCCATCTGGTGTCTAGTGAGATGTCTTCCCTTTTTAACCACAGTTGGTCACGAGGCGCCGTCTGATCTCTTTTATGGTGGCAGATACTCTTGGCTACTGGTGACGGTTTTTCAGAGGACGTCAATGGAAAAGTGTCACACCCAGTTGATTTTAGTTAACTAAAACTAAGGGAAAAACTAAAATTAAAAAAACTATTTCGTTAACGAAATAAAAACGAAAAAGCTTTTTTAAAAAAGGATTAACAAAACGAACTATAATTATCGCAAAAAATGTCCTTCGTTTTCGACTTTGGTAATTATTTTAATGCATGAGCAAGATCTCCGGAGATGGTCTTGTAGTCTTGAGATTGTTTATATTTTTTAACAATTTTGCTTCAAAAATCAACAGACTCTTGATTTACACAAAGTTCTAAAAGGGTGCCAACAATTTTGCCCAGCCCATTTTTTTGCATTCGGTGTAAAATAGTGTCAATTTTGTCTTTTTCTTCAGATTTTTTGTCTTTTTTTCAATGCACATCAAGTTAATAAACACATCGATACCAAAAACATTTGTAATTGCAATGATTTCTGGGAGAAATGGTGTATTTTTTTCATCTTAGCTAGCTGGCTAAGGTAAAAAATCTCCTATCTTAGCAGCACTTAGAAATGGTAACCATGCATTTGTGACATCTTGGCTGGATTACTGTAATGCACTTTATTTTGGGATCAGCCAGTCCTCCCTGCATCGTCTCCAGCTTGTCCAGAATGCTGCTGCTCGTCTCCTTACTGGTGCCCGTAAGAGGGAACACATAACCCCTATCCTGGCTCCTCTTCACTGGCAGCCCATGAAATTTAGAATTCACTTTAAGATTCTTCTATTTGTTTTCAAATCTCTCAATGGTCTTGCCCCACCTTATCTCGCTGTGCTCTTGCACCCCTACACACCTGCCCGGTGCCTCAAGTCAGCAGACCAGACTCAATTGTAGGTACCGAGGGCTAAGCGGAGGCTAAGAGGAGATCGAGACTTTGCTGTTTTCCAGTCCCTCACTTTGGAACGACCTACCACTAAATATTAGGCAATCCTCCTCGTTATCCTCTTTTTAAAACACGTCTTAAAACACATCTGTATTCTTTGGCTTTTGGTGCACCATGAGACTTGTTCTTGGTGTTTTGTGGTGTGTATGAATTTGATGTTTCGTCTACTTATTTATGCATTTATTTATTTATTTATTCACTCGCCTACTTCTTATTAATTTACTGATGTAAAATGTATTTACTTGTAAAAAAAAAAAAAAAAAAAAAGAACTTGTATACACACTTCAAAATGTTTGCTTTGTTCTTGTTTTGTTACCTTATTCTAGTAAATTTCCAGGGGTTCCGATAATTTCGTCCATGACTGTATGAGTTGTTTTACACTAAAAGACCAAATTATTGACTCAAAATTGGGTCAAATAGACCCAAGTAGGGAATCGGTCAATTTTTGACCCAACTGTTTTTAGAGTGTGTACGTCACTGGCTTAGATAGCTGAACAAAGATACACTATTGATAGAAATGATAGTTTCCCGACCAATTATGTAAACACACTAATATACTACAATACAGTGGTTGTGACTCGCTTTATTTCATCCGAACGCTGCAGTCCATTGTTTTGGAACGAACCATTAGATTCACATTGGCTAATTTTCACACTTGCGCGGTTGTTGCACGCCTGCTCCATAAGACGGGAAGTCATGCGGTCGAACCAACGTAAATAAAGCGCGCTTGTGATTTTTCTTTATCTATGTCATTAAAGAAGCAGAGCAACAGCTGCACTGCTACACCGGGCAGCAAAAAAAAAAAAAAAAAAAAAAAAAAGGAGGCACTCTATTGCGACTGAAATGATAAAATGCATAATTAGGTAGTCAATGTTGTGTTCCATCTTTTCCCTCTTGCTTTTTTTCCCCCGCATAGATACACTCGCTTCGTCTTGAGTTGATAGACGCAACCTTGCGCCTTCCCCTCCATTTTCAGAAATGATGTTGTTCATTAATGCAACGCCATTTTTGTCTTTGGGGCGCCGGAGAGCGTAGCCACGTTTTTTTTTTTTTGTCTTTTGTAATTTGCCTTTATTGGTTGGCTTAGCAATTCCGACTCGACGCGACTTGATTCAATAATGCATGCGTCTGGTTATTGTGCACGCCTTGCGAACCCACCTGTAATTGTTGCGCAGCTGGGTGCACTCAGGCGGACGGATGGCGAGCAAAAGCGTGAGAGGAGGGAGCGAGGGCTTACTGGCGGCAGGGTTCATTAAAAAACATGCTCACATCCTGTTGGAAATTTCATCCGAACATGTTCAAAAAGAATCGTTTGTCATCGAGGGAAATGTGTGCTTTTGCGCTCTTACCGGAGATTAATAGCACTCCCATTTTCGAGGGTCTGGAGCAAGTCGGTGGCGCTTAGCATAGCTTAGTGTGAATAGTGTGGCGCAAAATGAATTTTAGAATCATACTGCTGCCTACACATGGAAAAAAACGCTGGGTTGTTTTCCTAACCCAATCACCGGGTAGCTGTGGATTTTGAACAGATTGGGTTACTTTTATCCAATGAGCTTTAATTCTACAATATGGGTAGTTTTAACCACATTTTGGATCAAACTCTTGGACCCAGCATTTGGTTTACTTTTCACCCAGCAGTTTTAAGACCATGAAACTGAACCCTTACATCCAAAACGCCGATACAACTCCACCAAATTTAGATATAAAATCCATAATATGCTCAACAAGTGAGATTTTTTTTTTTTTTTGGTGTAAATGTCAGAAGAATGTTCAGTTTAATTTAACTTTATTCAATTACCATCAAAATCGAACAATTTGATTCGGTAGTCATTTTGAAAGCGTGGTATGTGGGCTCCCTCTTGTGGTGCACAAAAGAATTACTGCTTAAAGGAACACAAGACTTGTGCAAAACTAACCAGCTATTCTGTGAAATGGTTAATTTAAACTCTTCCCTGAAAAAAATTGCCAATTTATGTTGAGCAATTATGATTTTATAGCACCTTTTATGAATATTGTTAATATCGTTAAGTACTGTATTGGGCATTTTGGACAGTCACGTGATCATCGTAACGTATCATGTGCGTAAAAGACACATTGAATGACATGGAATCAGTGACAGCAAAGAAACTCACGAGGAATGATGGCGTCCCAGACATCAGAGGTGGAATTACGCCTTACAACAAAGAAGCACTCCTTTAAAAGCAGTACAGCCACGGAGGACACGCCAAAGATTTGTTTCCAACTGAAAGTCGGGTAAAAACTGGCAGATCCACCCGCCGGTGAGTCGAAGTGGACGATAAACATCCGGGTGACTTTCACTCTGCTAGGCTAAGCTACATGTCGTGTGCTAAGCATGCTTTAGCCCACATTAGGAGCGGCCAACCACCCACCGCCCCACCCCTACACAGAATGACATGAAACCGGACATGTTGAGGAATTTACTCTGAACAGAATTGGCACAGTATTTGGGATCGACTATGTCGTTTTCTTGCCCATTACGTCAACAAATTCCCATTGAAATAAATGAAGATCGCTTCCGGTTACGCACGGGATACGTCATCACGATCACGTGACCAGGATAATGGCGTTCACCACGGTACGTTCAAATTCTGATGCTTAATCGGTTTAAAGTAAAATTCAGGGAATAAGATGCCAGAGATAGTTGCACTTTTATTCTTTGTACACAATGCCTTAGCCAATACTGGAAAATGATTAATAAGTGTTGTATCACTTTAAGTACAGTTCAGTTGTATCTAACTTTTTAGCACATACATTTGCATTGGATCTTCTTACGAGTGTTTTGAAATAAATTGTGTAATGCATTTGAATTGGTCATTATCTAAGTACTATATTTTTATTTACGCCCCTTTTAGGCATGTGTTCTAATAACGTAACTGCAGTCACCCTCCATTTGCATCTACTGAAATAGTTCTGCAAAAGGAGCTTGGTGGTCACTGTTGTCTTTGTCCTAATTGGCTTGGAGCACTACTGGCTCACCTTCCACCTTTGAAGAAGAAAAACAAGTCGGCTCATAGAAATGTGTGAGTTTGTGTTTGCATTTCACCCCGTCCTCTATAGGACCGACGTCATTATCCCACCTTTCTCACCATCCTGTCCCGGGGAGACTTTTAATCTGCCCGTAAAAGAGAAAACAAACAAACAAACAAACAGAATCAAATCAGATGAATGATATAAAATAAACCTGCAACCCCTCCTCTGCCGCGAGCATCCTGCAGCCGCATGGGGGCCATTTTTATAAGAGCCTGTTATGGAGCCGCCGCACATGGGCAAAATAATGTTAGTGTGGTGGCGACAGGCACGTGAAGGCCAGATGAATCTGGGATAAAAATAAAGGCAAATGAATACAAATGGGTTCTCCTTCACCTAGAGGGGCGAATAAATCACACGTGCTCTAATGCAGTATGCTCTCTCTCTCTCTCTCCATCTCACTTCATTAGATTAACTTTGTGTCCTTCTCTATTAATAAAGCACTCAGAGGTGAGCCGCACTATTTACCAGATACGAAAGTGTCAACATGTCATGATTGCACGGCCCTTTGTTGCCACTAGGGTGCACATTTGCATGGAATTTGGGGATGTTCCTGTAGTTTGCAGTCCAGAATTGTAGTCCAGTTTAAAGTTGAGTGAGCAAAACTCACCGAAAAGACTGAAATGGGTCCTGGCTTGACTGATGTGAGGGCACAAAAGTCTCATCACGACTGATAGATGGAAGACGTGCAGGGGAAGCCTCACATCAAGTGATTGCGCGGGTGTGTGTCTTTGGCTTTCTGCAAATCTCCGCCAGGCTCAAGCGAGGCCCGAGGTTTTTGTCAGGAGGAGGAACAACACTTGGACGTGTGTCTACTTTTCCAAAGGGCAAAGGTTGTCCAAATGTGGTTTGGAGCCAGACGTACAGTTTTGTGTTCTCCCAATTTCCTCCTGGCGAGGATCTGGGATACGATCGTCTGCCGTACAGATTGCGCTGCTCCCCGAGGACTTGACAGGTGTTTGGAAATAAAATTGAAATAATTCATGCAGAAGAGGTGAAGTGAAAGTGAAGGTTCTCGGGAGAATCGGGGGCAAATAAACACAATAACATGCACGTCGGTTGCTTCAGCTTGAATGTCAAACCTGTGGCAGATGTCGCCGGCGCATGTGCTAATGACCCACTTTTCAATTATTAAAATGTTATTATTATTATATATTATAATAAATATTCAAATACATTTTAGCACATCCCCACGCTTATTTTCCTTTGAAACCCCAACCAGTAACTAGTGATAGACCGATATGTTTTTTTCAAGGCCGATACCGATGCAGATTATTAGTAGTCAAGGAGGACGATAACCATTATTTCAAGACGATATTTGGAGTAAAATAGTAAAAAAAATATATATATATATATAAAATAAAAAAAATAAAAACTTTTAAACTAGATTGACAGATTTGTTTTAAAATTATCATAAAAAAAAATGCAGGGAACTTCAAGGATCGTTACCATGTGTTAAGCTAAATTAAAAAGAAAAAGAAAAATACAAATTAAAAAGTAATTAAATAGATCCCTAAAGATTGATACTGTAAATAAAGTTTTCTAAAATTTCAACATCATTTCTTAATTTGTTTTTTTTATTTTTAAATAAAAAGTGTAGAAAGCTCCTATTTTTTTTATAAAAGTGGAAATTCAAATAGATCCATAAATGAAATTGGGGTTTTGTTAGGGTTATATATGCCTGTGACTTTCTAGTATTAATACTAACATAATATCTGTTGTGTTGGTCAAGCACCTTGACTCTATATTGGTGCCATTCGTTAGCTGCCTGTGGCATTTTTTTTTTTCTAGCTATAAGCTAGCAGAGTTGTGTGGTTGTATTATGTGTAGTTTGATAGTAAATTTCAACTGAGAGTGACAGTGAACAGCTTGAAGTCTCTTTTTAAGGGGATACTTCACTCATTTAGCCGTTTTCGGCAGGAATAAGATATTTTGTCTAGAATTAACGTGATATCTTCATTAGTTTTCATGTACAATTATTACCTTTAAAAACACTCTTTGCCACGTGCTGTCGACCAAAGATGATGAAACGGCTAACGGCCAATTATGGGTCATGATTGGTCGTTAACCATTTCCTGAGCACCTGTGATGGCATTTTCAGTCGACAGCAAGTGGAAACATGTTTCTATAGGTGTGTACATGAAAAATAAAGAAGTTATCGAATTAATTACATTAATTTTTTACTGCTGAAAAAGGATAAATGTTTCAAGCACCCATTTAATTAAGGCTACTACTGACTAGTGTCTATTATAAGCAAAACAACCAAACCAAATGAAATTAAATTGTCTTTAAATTAACTTTAATTGCTAATGGACTTGTTGCAAAAAAAAAAAAAAAAAAAAAAAAGCAAAGATGTTGCCATATTGGACATGCACACCATAGTCCAATAAGTGACTAAAATGTATTTATCAAGCGCTTTTTCACATTTATAGTCCAAATACAGTCATCCATCTATAAAATACAGAATCAAGAAAAACCAATTCAAATCAAATCAAAATATATCAAAACAAAGTCAAATCAATTACTCAAAACGGTTGAGCCAGAGTGGAAAACGGCCCAATATTTTTGTAATGATGTCGTCCTGAATGTGCTTGGCTTTGTTCTTCTTTCCCACTCAATTCATGGCTGCCAATCAATGTTATATGTTATCTAATAACCCACTGATATGTTGCTTGCAGAATCTCGTATTTACATTTGTGTGTCACCGCGAAGCAAAAAACAGGCCACCGGCAGCTAGTGGACTGCTTTTTTGTTCCCCTCCAAGCCTTTACTTAAAATAACTTGAAGCTGTCATAGCTCTCGATCAAGGCACGGTCCTCCAACCGAAGCGGTGAGCCCGGACATTGACTCTACCAGGTTTCCCTTCACACGCATACACGTGTGTGAGTGCGAGAGAGCAGTCGTTTTTGTGATATGTGCATAAAGAGCGCAAGTCCTGTGGGAGACGCCGTCGTCCTCCCGAGACAGGACAAAGTCAATACGGGCGGTTAGACTGAGCCTGTAGGGAGCAGACCACCACAGGCGGAGAAAGGCGAGTTTATTCTGTGTAGGATGAGAGCAAGAGAAGGTGAGCGGCAATCAACCTGCTGGAAAGTTTTCCGCACATTTTGTAACCACTAGTATGCATGATAATTGTATTTTAAGACATCTCCACGTGTATGGTTTGAAGCCCTTTTCACGCTGCAACCTATTCATTGTGGATGTGATGAGGGGCGAGGATTGCTGGTGAGTTGGCACAGTGATTGTGATGTTTTGGCGGACCTATTTACATTTACATATTTACTATTTGCTGACAAAAACGTATAAAAACGTTCTATTTTAAACATTACCATGTTCTCAAAGACATATTTATGTTTTTTATGTTTGTTTGTTTTGTTTTTTTTCATGCTAGAGCATGAAGGCTTTGATGCAGCCTCTGAACTGAAGAGAATGCTTGAAGGAATGGTAGTTATTACAAAAACGGCCAGTACGTGGCAGCAGAGTATAAGAGCTCAACCACGGCCATGATTTTCCCCAGTTTTGTGAATAATGATGAAACTTAGCTATATTCTAAAGCTAATTGCTGCAAAACTGAAACAGATAGAAACATACTTTTTTTTTCCTGATGAAAGAAGAGACGCTAAGAGAAGAGATGCTTTTTTGGTAGGTTCCATGTTTTATGTTCAATATTCTGTGGGCCTTGCAAAATCAGTCAAAATCCAGTAAAACAGCCAGGAGCGAAGATTGTTGCTTCAGTGAAAATGGCGGCGAGTGAATGAGTTAAATGATACAAGTTTTTCTCTACTGTGTCCTCCTTAAAATTCCTTTAAGGAGGACACGACACTTGACTTATTGAGACATTTTCAGTAGTAAAAAGTTAATATTTTAATTTTAATAATTGTGGTAATTTCATTATTTTTCATCTACAATTAGTGCCTTTAACTCATTCACTGCCTTTGACAAGTATACTTGTCAATTGTATTTTTTAGAGCGGTGCTAAATGGGGGCGAATCTGAGCATGCTCCACTGTAAATATCAAACTTGGAAACAACTTTACTGATGCCCAACCACCGGTAGATGACATCATTGCCCCATTTTATAGGAAATAAACACAGTTTCAGAGTCCATGGGAGAAATGGCTGTATTTTGGCAAACCTACATTTTTCTGCTGTCAATTATAAAAGAACGGGACGGGACAAAAAGTAGGGAGTCTATTCTGTTATTTGGTAGATTCGGTTTATATATAATTATTGAATGGAATATCACGTGAGTATTGGAAATGTAAAAATTTTCTATAATGACTGGCAGTGAATGAGTTAAAAAGTATTTTTTCTACTTGCTGTCGTCTGATGATGACATCACCTGTGCTGAGGAAGTAGGCAACAGCCAATCATGGCTCAGTTTGCTGACCAAACCCAGAAAACAGGTGAGCCATGATTGGCCGTGACCTACTTCCTCAGCACAGGTGATGTCCACAGTCGAAAGCAAGTAGAAAAATTACTTTTTAAAGGTATAATTGTACATGAAAAATAATTAAGTTATCAAATTCATTCTGCACAAAATATTCACTTGTCACTGCTGAAAATTGTTCAATGAGTCAAGTGTCCCTTTAAAATGAGCAGGTCAAGCCTTTCCTTTGCAACAGTGAAAGAACCATCTTCTAAATGCGCCATGTAACCAGTCGCAAACGATCCATTTTTACTTCCTGGTGGGCTGCTATGTCTGCACTTCCAAATATGGGCACACTAGCGACCAGTCATTTCACATTACCACTCAACTCGTTCACATTGAATGAATGCAGTGTGAAAAGGGCTTTATTTTCAAGGCATACCTGTTTTTGACTACCGATATTTATCAATGCAGTTCGATCCCGAAAGTGTCCTCCTTTACAAATGGCCATCGGTCGCGCGCGGCTCTGCTTTTGTGTCTCCTAAAAATAGCATTTTCCCACTCGAAACCCTTGTGTTTGGCCGTTTCACTCTGAGTGGCCGCTTATCTTGCACTCTCTGCCGTTCATCTATGCTGCAAAAACATCAACGCTACTTGCCCCCCTCTTTACCTTTTCAATTGCAGTGGTGCACATTACACAAACATGATTATTATTATTGACCAGGTTTTTGTCTGAAAATTGTTTTTAGTGAAGTAGTTTTACCAACAATAAGGCTTAATCTATTGACTGATTAATTTTTGACACTTGTATAAATGACCCCATTGATTTCAAGCCCCCACCAACCAGAAACATTATTATATTATATATTTAATTATCATTTGTAACAAGGAATGAACAATTTTTGAACAAATACATCTAAATGTGCTCAATATTTAAATTGTGATTTAATGGCGGATAAGGTCCTTTTCATGTGCATTTTTTTATTTATTTTTTTTAAATGAAACCCCATAAATATATAAATCTGTATCATAATAAACTTTCAAATGTTTAGGTCTTTTAGGTTACAGGTTTGTGCTAAAACAAAAGTGAGAACCATTAATTAACTCATTCACTGGTCGCCATTTTCACAGAAGCAATCCCCTTCACTCCTGGCTGTTTTACTGGATTTTGATTGATTTGGCAAGGCCTACACAATATTGTGTTCTATTGCTATAAAAATGTGGAACCTACCAAAAGAAAGATTAAAGTTGCTTCTTTCATCAGGAAAAAAGAAAAAGAGTGTATTTGTATCTGTTTCTGTTTTGCAGCAATTAGCATTGTGATTTAGACTATTTAGAATTGTGAGTAATTGAGCTTTTTTTCTCAACATGGCCCTGGTTGATCTTTTTTGCTCTGCTGCCAGCTGCTGGCCATTTGTGTAATAACTACCTTTTTTTTCAACCGTTCTTTGCAGTTGAGAGGCTGCATCAAAGCCTTCTGTATTCTCTAGCATAAAAATAAAAACAAAAACAAACAACGTATAAATACGTCTTTGGGACACTTAAAAAAAACATTTAAAATTGAATGTATTTGTACGTTTGTGGGAGCAATTGAGTTAACATTAACCGAAAGTTTATCGACTTCAAACATAGACAGTGATTCAACTTTGCTTCACTCGCACCCTAGCACAGCTCATGCCCAAATAGTTTGACTCGGAAACACATGGCAGCAGGTCTACGTTTTACTTTTACCCCTCCCCCCCACACCCCCCGCCCCGCCACCCCGAAAACTGCTTTGTACAAATTGTTTCAGTTTGGCCAAGTTCTTGCCCATTATGCGCCCTCCCTGAGGGGTACCGCTGCTGTCAATTAATTAGTGGTCGGAGAATGATCACAAGAAGAAAGGAATGGCTCTGACCTGCAGTTGGTCTGTATGGGATTCGCGTGCAAAAAGGTTCAGAAGAGTGGAAAAGAAAGATGGGACACACAAAAATGGAAGAAGATGGGCCAACCCTCCCGTGTGCCGACATTCTCCCATGGTGCTGAGTTTCCGGGCTACCTTTTAAATTTGTCCGGGGACACAGCGGCGCAAGGTATAATCCACCTGCCAGTGCCGTTCAGCATCAGCGGCCATGTGGCAGAAACATTCGGGCCCGTCTCCCACTTAAACACAAAACGCCATCAGTGCAGAACCGCAGAAGCCATTCTCCCCCTCCCACTCCACACCCACTCTGTCCTATCGCTACGCACGTGTCAATGAAAAGCTGTGTTTTTGGAGAAAGAGAAGAAAAAGTGGTTGCTAGCCCAGAAGCAGCAGAAGACCTTTTGTCAAGGCTGAAAAATCCCAAACTTCTGTCATTAAATTACAGTCATGACATGTCCGACTACTGTTCTACTCCTGTCATATGCAACTACAACACAACATATATTTAATATTTTTCAATGTACCTGTTTATTGCAACTCTTTGTTGGTTTGCTGTCAAACATTGTGTATTTCGACTAAACAGCTGTCTTTTTATACCGCTAGCTGCTAACACACAATGCAAAAAAACATTGACAGGCTAACGGATAGCATGAATGTTGCGGTGTTTAAAAAAAAACAAAAACCTCAAAGTAATGTACAATCATACACAATTGGTAGACGAACATCATAATGTTCCTAGGAATATAAATAAAAGAGTGTAAAATTTATTTAAATGTTTTTAAAGCATGTGGAAGAGATGGCTTTTAAACAGCATGTAAATAAATGGGGGTAATTCTGCTCAATATCATCAAGCAATCCAAACATAACCACTCACATGTTTCCCCCCCCCAACATGATTTTGCGAGTGTAGGTGAGCCAAGAGAGCTTTATTGGAAGTGCTGGAAAGGAATGAGTGAGAAAACGGGAGACTTTTCCGGCCGATGGGGAAACCCCTGGGAGAAAAGAGAATGATTGGTTCATTTGGATTGAGAAAAGTGCATCTCTCCCGCCCCAAAAAAAATAAAAAATAAATAAATAAAACTGCTTCCTTCCACCTTTAATGACAAATGAGCTATCGATTTTGTTGTTTACAATCCAGAGTTCAGATTGCCCCCCTTCAGTGCACATGATGGAACTCACAATGGCTGCCTTGCCAGCTGACAGCAGTTCCTGGCCCCCCCCAACTAAAACTCTCAACTTTCACCCCGCTTTCTGCTGGTTGGAAAAACCTTGCGCTGCTTAGCCACCAACGAAGGAGAACGGTCCACCATGCATCGCAACAACCGCAGGATTCTTGTTTTCCTGACCTTTGCTATTGATCCTCGCTGATCCTTTGAAATGTCAGCCACACTTTCTTACACACTTGCCAAGTGCAGTCTACACACAAACACATGCACCCCCGGACAGGCCATTCTTTTGTAAAAGATTGTTTACTTCAGTTTTAGTGCAATATGTGACCACAGTGGAAAGTGGAAAGACACAAAGGAGGGTTCAGTAGCATTAGGGTTAGTAGGGTAAGCTTATGGTTATGGTTACAAATTGTGTGATTACAACTTATTAGAGGAGGAGGGCATTCCCTCAGTACAAGTGTTAATTTTGTCTGCCATATTTTTAAAATTTAGTCTACCGTAATTTAGTCCAATATCAGTCACGCTTGTTAGCTTTTATCATAGTTAGTCAACTTTGTCCCATTTTTATTTAGTCCATTTTTAGTTGACTATAAATCTAGCATTTTAGTTTTTATTTTAGCCCAGGAAAACGTAATTTTATTCGTCTAGTTTTAGTCAACAAAACATGTCAACATTTTAGGCCAGTTTCAGTCAGGACAACCATTTTACCCCTGTATATATATATATATATATATAATATATATGACAATATATATATATATAATATATATGACTATATATATATATATATATATATATATATATATATATATATATATTGTCAGCAGATGTATTGAACCTTTTCAGATCTCAAAGTATTTCACATAAAATGTTCTCATATTTTTGATGAAAAACTGCACACACAATTACAGTGGCTACTATGGCTCCTTGCTATGAGATAGTAAGCATTAGTTAGCAGTTGCATTAACATTATTGTTGTAATGTTTTAGCCGTTGAATTAATGTTAAATTATAACTATAATTTACTTTTTCTTTTTCTTTTTTTTTAACCTTTCACTGTGAATCAACTCCCTGTCTGTCCCATGTGTCTGTGCTGTGTCACATGACAGTGTCACAGATGTGACAGATTAGCAAAGACAAGATTTTGCAAGATCATTTTCATCTCGTTTTTGTTGATGAACAAAAATATCCATAGATTTTAGTCCAGTTTTTATGAAGTGAAGGACATTTTCGTCTCGTCGTCTTTAGTCGACGAAAATGCATACTGATTTAGTCCCGTTGACTAAATTAACACTACTCAGTACTGATGGACTGTCCATCAGTCTGTCACAAAATGTAAATTCCCCACCTCCGCTTATTAGATAGTCCATTAGGTAAACGTGCACAGGTGTTTTCAAATAGTTTTTGCCTATGGGATTATATGGTAAACAACTAACAGTATGAGGTAGCTGATACAAAGTTTGGATGGCTCCAAATGATGGGATATTCATGTTGCATTGACTTTTTGGATGTACTACAGTCAAGTATTCTACCTCTTTCCCCCGTGGGCCAAACAAGCACTGTGCAATTTCAGTCCTGTCCGATGCATCAAAAGCATAAGTGGAAAAGTTTTGGCACAGTTTGTTGTGTTTTTTTCTTTTCTTTCAAAAGACCATAAAAATCAATCACACAGGCAGATTTTGATCCGTTACGCTGCACTTTTCTGGCAAAGAGTTGCGGAGGAGTTGTGGAGGAGTGTGAAATAGATGGCTTCCTGGTACCACGGCTCTGCCAGCTTGAGGAGAACAGTCGAGGGGGGGCGGGGAAACAAACGATGTGATGGAGGCAAAGGACAGAGAGGAGGTAAAGGTTCAGACGAGGAAAGGGGAAGGATGGATCTGGCGCTCAGCCGGGTATTACTCTAAATGCATAACTCGCCCTCCTCGACGCTCCAGTAGAGGTGCGCCTCATTTATTGTCTCAATAACGCTTGTCTGGGGGACTATGCGCCGGTTATCCGTCAACAGGGGTTTCCGGGACCACTGGCTCCAGATTGGGGGATTCGGTTCTGGCTATCATTTATACCTGATCGCAGACATCCTTTCTCAAATCCCTTAGAAATGTCACATGAATGCCGAGAGATACAGTAGACCTGAAAAGCCAAAGAAAGAAATCGATAGGGAGGATACTTGCGCAATACTGAAGTAGTGGAAGAGATGGGTACACAGTGCTGTTTGCATGGCTAACAATTGAGTATTCGCTAAAGCGGCGGTACATTAGCTCTGCATAAAGCACAGCCGCTGACCTGATAACAACGAGCTTGAAATATATTTAAGCAAAACCTGCCATAAGCTGCCTTCTACATTAACACCAATGATTGCGGTCTTATCCTCTTTGGGGACTGCTCACAGGCAAATTCACGCCGTATTACCGTTTCACTTGATTGGAATTTGTTTAGCACAATTTATAAAGGGGGGGAAAGAGGGAATAAACAGATTTATTGGTGGACGGGCCTCTGCCAAGTAAAGGTTATGCATAATTTAAGGCGGATTAGTTTGGATGTCGAGGTGACGAAGGCTAAACGGGCAACATTCAGGGGAGGCAAATTCTTCCGTTTGGATCGCAGAGACGCGTGCGAGCCAAATTTGCCCTCCATGAGTACATCCATCATCAGCAAATCACGAGGCAAACTAATGACATTACTTTTTTTTGTTTGCGGCCTGCAGGCGGCTGAGAATGATGTGTGCAATGTTCTGCTTCAATCTTTAAGTATGTCAATGTGTCATTTGCCATCATCTTCAAATGAGTCACCTTCATTACCGCTGCACGCATCATGACATCGGCGTCACACGACGCGGCTGACACCAAATCGACTTTTTATCCTCCAACAAGTCAATAAAAGAAGGATGGATGCAGCAAAGAGTAAAATATTATTGAGTTGCATTCTTCATTGTTGTCGGGTTTTTGCAGTCAGTTCAGGAAAACATTGCAAAATACTTTTTTCTTTGTCCCCCACCACACAAACCAAGACATCACTGTGTGCAACTTTAGTGCATCCCGGGAAAGTGGCCAAGACCAAAGTTAATGTTTAAGCTTTTAAAATTTGTGTCTGCTGCTTTGCAGCCCGTGTGAATTTATATGTGCTGACTTAAGTTTCTGCGATTATGGATGGATGACAAATAAAGGAAAACACACTTTGGTTAGGAGCTAGACTTGGAGATTCCGACCCACAATTGCAAGCTGTTCTTCTTCTTCCCAATGTACTCTCACTGGTCGCAGATGACAAATTCAAGTTATTGGGAAAAGTCTGTTTCATGAAAAATCGATTGTGTACATGTAATGACGATTACATCATGTGGCCTGTGACAAAAATCACCATGAAATCCCTTATCAAAACATTACTATTATTATTACTTAAGATGCACGGTAAAAACAACAGTGGCATCTGAACAATGAAATTCTTAATTTGCTAGCTTTGTTCCACTTATATTCAATTTAGGCAATAGTAATAATTAGTGCAAAAAGAAAATAATGTTTGTAAATATTGAGCAAAAAATGCAAACCTTGGACTTTTCAAATACTGCAGGTTATAGAAGTATTGCACAAAACATTCAAGTGAGCAGGTTTACAAAGGTCAAATATGAATTTCCTTAACATATACCATAATACCTATCTAAATCATTTACACATACTCACATATACAATTTTCATGATTCTTTCTGATGCCTGTTAGTAGTGGGAATCGTTTTAGTCTTGTAGTTTTGGCTGTAATGCCCAAGAGTATTAACCTTGCTCTCGCAAGATGAATTCTCGCGTTATTTGTGAGTTCAAAAACCCTGGAGAATACATCGTGTACCGCTCCCGCTGATAACCGCCGTTCCCGATCCACTGGTGGTTCGGACCAATCACAAAGCAACATTGTGTTTGGGGCGGGACATGCAACTGTAACGAAACCAGGAAGCCAGCGCCGTCACTGGGGGTTAATACACAAAACTAACATGGACGAATGGACGCTGCAATTAATTCTGTTCTTGCAGAATGACTCACCGTTTCCTTGTTGAATGTTGAACAGCGAGGGGCGCTTCGTGCAGTTCTAGCTGGTAAGATGTTCGTGCTTTCCCCCCTTCGGCAAGAATGAAGACAAAATTTTCCCCAATGGCCGTGATTGGTTAAAACAAACGTGTAGAATGATGCATCGTCTAATCAGATCGAATTATTGTACAGAATGTCCCGCCTTTCCCGACCAAAATACTGTGGAGAAGTACAAGATGGATATTGCGGAGAACTCATTTGAGTGAAGTGCATATCCAGCTGGCTATTTGCTGATGTTTGGTTAATTTCATCACCATTTTGGTCTAGATCTGGACGAACATGTTCATTTGTTTCAAATTTTCAAGTATTGTTTGACCCTGCTGGAGATCCAACATTTTAAAGGCAGTACAGTATTTTAGATCGTATTTTTCTTGGGTCACATTAGATTTTAAGGGGCGTTATATTTTTGGCAGCGAGTGTGTTTCAAACATTGTGTTGGCTTTTCTGATTGTGTTGGTGAAGATAATGCACTCAAATGTCAATGATAATTTTAATATTTTCTAATATATAATTTTGCCCTGGATTGGCTAGCGACCAGTTCAGGGAGTACCCCGCCTACTGTCTAAACTTTAGACAGTAGGCTTTAGACTCTAAAGCCAGCTGGGATAGACTCCAGCACCCCCACTACCTTTGTGAGGAATAAGCAGTTAAGAAAATCGATGGATGGAATATATAATTGTATTTATTTTTTTTATAATTATAATTAAATAGTTTATTATTTTACTTTTGTATAACTTTTATGGAGAGAGGGCTCTATTTATCCATCCAGCCATTTTCTTGACCGCTTATTCCTCACAAGTGTCGCCGGGGGTGCTGGAGCCTATCTCTGGACTGGTACCCTGGACTGGTTGCCAGCCAATCGCAGGGGCTCTATTTATTTACTCAGTATTTTTATTTTGTATACTTTTTTTTTCGTGATCCTTTTTTGTATTTTTTGTTTATTAGAAACATTGAAAATTCTAAATAAAATATTGAAAAAAAAATTCAACGATTCAGTGATGAAATATATAGCGATATGTGTTGAAGGGTGTAAGCTGCATGTCAAGAGTGCAACACTCGCTGCTGATGTGTTAAATGATCGCGTTTCCCACATGTGCTCGTTCGCGCTGACATTTTCCTCCTCTGGCTCACCGAGCCTTTGGGCTCTCCATCACATGCGTGTGCATGCGCGCACGCTTGCGTCAACAAATCAGCGGTGAGTGTTGTCGCTCAGCTGTGTGGAAATGTCAGAGCACATCTGCAACGGGACGATATCAGCGATACCTGATGGTCACCACACACATGCACGCACGCATGGAAAAATAAACACACGCCTGAAGCAATGTCACGCCACACAAAACTGCCGCTTACACACCACAATGGCGCAGCACCAAAATAAGATGCAGGTAAAACCGGTATGTTGATGAGAGCAAGAATTTGCCAGCCGTTCTTCGACACGCATTAAAACCACCCGAGCTTGTTCCAGTCATCGCAAGACGGACGCGTGTGTATCGTGTGCGCCTCGATCTCCGTCGCTCGTTATCGGTCGAATTGTGTTTCTGGGCTTTGTCATGGTTGTGAAATGAAGTTAGCGCCTCCCATGTCGAGTGTGAAGAAAGACGCGTGAAGGGAAAAACTTGCCGAGTGTTGCTGACGACTTTGCGTTGTCCTTGCCAAACAATCACCGGCAAAAGTTTGGACTGTATCATAAGTCACTGCTCGAGCAAAATCTTCTAGAGCAGTGAAATGATCTGATTTCACTCAATTGGGCCCAAAATTGTCTATTTATGACAAATAATTTAGCTTTCTTCATCTATCTATGCCACTGGGCGTCAGTGCTGGATTGGCCAGTTCCTTGGCTACCATATAGCTCTACAATTGATGTTTATTGGTACTGTTTGCTCTCTATATTGTAAATGTATTAATGGGCTGCTCCCTCTAAATTGTGGGCCAGTCTCTTGGGGTAAAATGGAGGATATTATAATTGAATAGCACCACATGGGCCCCAAAAGACACCGGTCCACCGGGCATCTGCCCAATACGCCAGTTGGCCAGTCCAGCCGTGACTGGCATATATGGAGGCAGAACAATTAAGTGTTCCTCTAGATGACTGGGAGTAATTTTGGACTTACATTTTTAGGCTGATTAAAATTCAAATTAGCATGCTGATTCCAAACTTTGACAGTTTTTTTTTTTTTTTGCTTGCCACAGCTTCCCCTCCAGATCAGCTAAGTTTCACTGATTAGCTGTACTAGAAAAGCTGTTGAGAGCTCAGAATTGTTCATTCTGCAGTTTTACCGATTCAACACATCATCATCATCATCATCATCATCATCATCATCGCTCTCCTTTTTTTTAATGTGCGTGTGTAAATTTGTGTGAATTTGTACTCATTAGTTCACCTAAAACCAAATAAAAATCCCATTACCCTTCACCTTAACCAGATACTTCAGTCTCACCAGAGTCGTGAAGTTCAGAAGGTCAGGAGACCAGAGGAAAGGTCAAAGGAAGGAAAGGTGAATCAAAGTGAAATCCAGCACCAACTAAACACCACCTGCCACCCACATGGTTTACAAAACAACAGATTAGGGAGATCTCAAGAGACCGGAGGAAAAACTAAAGCGAGGAATGAGGGAAGGATGGATTAAGCAAAGTGAGGTCCACAGACACCAGCCTCCACTGATTCAGCGAGCAGAGCTGGTTTTAAAGGCTTGGACACATCTCAATAGTTGACAACAGAAAGCTAGCATAGTAGAAATTAAAAAATACTACTTTACAAAATGATAGTCATGTTATACCAACATGAACTCAACTCAAATCAAGTTTATTTATATAGCACTTTCAAGCAGCCTGAGCTGTCACAAAGCGCTTTACAGAAACTCAAAAAACAAACACAGCATAAAACATTAACACCAATACAATACAATCACAACAAATCAACATTCTTCCATTCCTACATACGCTTTGATGTTTGAAGCATTTCTAGAGGAAAGAGGACAGAATCAGTCTCCTTTCAGCAGTCGATCAGAGACATGATCTCAACGTGCATGACGTCACATGCGACTGCTACAAGCTAATAGCAAGCAATACCTGTTGTATTTTCATTGTCTGTGTTTGTCAGTAGCTGTCAGTGTATTTTTCTTATTTTTCAAGCAAACAGCGATCTTTAGTTAAAAAATGTAACATGATAGGGAAGAGAGATCGGTTTTGGATTCCACGCCTCAAAAAAAAAAAAAAAAAAAATTAAACAGCTGTCAGACCTAACGCAGCAAAAAATTGTGCTCCTCAGTGTACAGTATTTACCTGAACATTCACTTAATTGACATTTTTGTTTAGTGTTTGGTGAGATGTTGCTCCTTTTAGATAGCTTAGCTTGGATGTATCTTTTACTTAAACAAGCATTGACAGCCGTAAACAGTTGATATGGGCGCAGTCCTTATCCAGTATACACCCAGTAACATCTCACTGGGAACAAATCTAAGTTGGCAGTGAACTAAGGGAGAAAAAAAAATCAAAAGAGTGAGTGAAGTTCCGGAAGAATGAAGTAGACATCCATCAGTTAGCATCAGTGCTTCCTGCCCTAAAAAAAAAAGTCCATGCAAAATATTGTGGATTCACCATATGGTTTTGTCGATGTTTATCACTTGCTGAAGCACAGCCGAGTGAGAATAAATTGCCAATTTTCCAACAATGAAAGGAGAATGATGGGAGGGAGCAGGCGCCTCTTTTTTTGTGTGTGTGCTTATGCCTTGCTTGCATGTACCACTGGGACATTTTTACTCTTACAGTAGGATGAAGAGCCCGGGGAGGCAAATCCTGGCAGATTCATCGCACTTCAGGTGAAATGAAGACACAGTGAATTGGCTTAAAAGGTTTGACTCGGCTGAGCTTGAGCAACATGGCGGCGCATTAGTGAGGAGGAGGAAGAGGAGGAGGCGCAGGAGTGAATTGATGAAGAGAGCCGGGAAGAAAACACACACACGCGTGCACGTGGATGCTTATTTGTATGCGCCAGCTCCAATTTCCAAGCAGCTCATCGCAGGAGGGGAATGATGAATAATGTGGATTTGATGCTGCTGCTCGGCGCTAAACAATCTGAGTGGCAGAAAATGCAACCTTGAAGCAATCTGACGCACGGCTTCAATAAACATACACACATGCAAATATCGCCTTGCAGTCATTTCAACGGTCTTTGCTTGCATATCAAGGTGTTGCGGAAATGGTGCATTATTGCAACGAACTTGCTGCTTGTCCCTTCTCGTGCGGTCCTCATGTTGATGTCATTTGACCATATAGGGACGTGAAGTGGAGGAAACTCGGGGTAGGAACCTCTGGGTACCTCACGACATGATACGATATGCGATAAAAGGCTACAAGGATAATGATTATTTCATGATATGACGATACCGCGATGATTGATATATTGGTCAGGTAATTAGTCCACGATAATCTATGATAAAACTACTCAAGGCATGAACTGATGATTTTTTCAAAGAGAAAAGTTTTTTGTACCATCACTAAAACACAATATTAAAACTGGTGTCTTCTTCACAGTGAGTACTTCAGTGCATTTTGTTTAAACAAAAATCATAACAGACAACTTTCTGTGAACAAATTTGTCTCTTTCTTAAACACTGTCATGCAACATGGCAGTTACATAGTCAATTGTTTCATTTTATAAACTGTGACACCATTTTGCGTAACATTGCAAAAGTAAATAAATAAAATGACTTGAATATTAAATTCAATTAAATCAATATTAATATTCCTCAGATTTTGTGTGCTTCAAAAAGTTGAAACATAAAATGTGTTTTTAAATGTTAAAATTGAAGATATTTTTCATAGAAACGCATGCAAAAGTGAGTCAGTTGCTGGACAGGTAAATGTCTTCCACAAGTCAAAGTAAGATGATGAATCTTCTTCGCCTTAAAACTTCCGTACATTTCTGCACCACTCTTATAAGGTGCTCCCCTTAGCGGGCTGCCAAGTAATTGCTCAATAAGTAATGAACAATGGAGCCGTTATAGTGGCTGTATATGAACTACAAATATCGCCGTACTTGCATAGGGCTATCGATTAATCTATCGGGATACAAAGTATCATGATTTATCGCAATATCCATATATCGTCACACTCCTAGAGGAAACAAGGAAGTTGTCTGAGGAGATTCGAAAGCAAATGAGTACATAAGACCAGTCACATATATTCAGAAATTGAAGACCCGCCAGACTGTCGCCAACATTCCTGGATGTGGACGCAGGAAAATTGGTAACAGTTTGAAGAGTTTGGGGCGATTACATCATTAATGCGTTCGATTTTCTTGGCAGAACAAAACATAAAAATATTTGTTCTCTCCAAATGTATTTACAAGATAGCATGAGATTCTGCGTCTTCCTCCCACTTTCCAAAAATGCACAGAATCATTTTAGACTCTAAATTGGGAGTGAATATGAACGTGAACGTGCCTTGCAATTGACTGGCGACCAATTCCTGGCTGCACTGTGCTTTAAGTTATCTTGGATAGGCGCCAGCTCACCTGCAATCAGGCCCAGACTGGGCTAACCGGAGGGCCGGGACAATTTCCGGTGGGCTGTCCTATATTTTGGGCCACAAATGGGCAGGCAAGCGCCCACACATTGTTTCAAAATCACGTAGACAGCAGCCCACACATAATCTAGAGTAAACCTGGTCAGTATAAAAATAACACATGAAAGAGGCAAAACACAATCATATGTGTTACTAATAACAGCAACAAAGCATGACGGGAAAGCCTGCTACGTACCGTTGCTATCTTCAAGTTAGCATCTATCATCTCAGTGGGAGGGAATGCTATCTATTTTACATTGATGCACAAACTAAAGTTGTGTAGGTTCATTAAAATGTGAACTAAAATGGGGCCGGTCTGACCCTTCTGAAATTCCAGGGCTGAAACTGAGTCCCAGTCCCCTGCCTGCAACCCTAATGAAAACAAGCGCTATAGAAAATGGAGTCATGGATACAAATGCTTACTAGTACTGTGGTGCTTGAAGATACAAGTGAATTCATTCCGTGACCACGGTTGTAAGTCAAAACAGCCATATCACAAATGAAGCAATCAAGGCACCACTGCATGTTAGTTCAAACAAACACGCCCTACAAAATGCCACGTTACCTGTTTGGGTCACAACCAATGTGTCCTTTTTCTAATGATCAAAATGTTTCATCGGCGAGCGGCGCGCCACATTCATCACGTGAGATCTGATCTGTCGTCGAGTCAGCCCGTTCGAACGCACGGCCCATCTTTCACCGTCCTGGCATGGGATTAGAGCGAATTTATAAGAGCAAGATGCTGGCTGTTGACACCAATGTGAACGACCATTTGGTAGGTGGGAAGATAAATGCCCCACGAGTATTTATTAATAACGTTCTCGCCGCTGATGATTTTTATGCAACGAGGCAGCACATGTGTGTGCTTGTATGTGTTCTGGACTGTCATTCTCTAATAGAGCTGTCAAAATTAATTAATTGACATCTATTTTAATGATGGAGTAATCATTTGGAGCCATTTTTTTTATTTAAAATTTATTATTTTAGCATATCAACAGCAATTCTTATCTGATTTCAGTAGTCCTTCATGAACGAAGACTGATTATCTTATGTGTTTAAAGTAGTTAAGCGTTAATACTTTGTCTATAATAAATATATTTTCATTATTTTTCATGTACAATTAGTACCTTTGAAAAAACATTTTGCAACTTGCTGTCAACTGAAAATGACATCACAAACGGTAACCAATCACAGCTCAGCTTGTGTATGTCACATGACCAAACCGAGAAAACAGATAAGCTGTGATTGGTCGTTACCTGAGTACTGAGCACGTGATGTCATTTTCAGTCGACAACAAGTGGCAATTTATTTATTTTATTTTTTTTAAGTATTAATTGTACATGGAAAAATAATGAAAGTATCTAAGGATAGACAAAACTTTCTATTGCTATAATGGGCTTAATAAGTGATTATTATTATTATATTATTTGATCAAACTAAGACATTTTTAAACATCCGTTTTTACTTTGGAAAAGTTAGCGAACCGGAAACCTAGTACAACATCAATCCCCACTTTTTTAAAACACGAAACCAAGTATGAAATCAACACAAATCACTGGTTAATAAACAGTAATCAGGGAAAATATGCTTTTGTAATACAATTTAATGCAAAATTAAAATGAATCAGATTAATCATTTGACTCATTGATAGATTAATCAATTCTAAAACATATTCGATAGTGTCAGTACTATTCTCCAAACAGTGTTCTAGGATATTGGCAACAGGATGTAAAAATATGACCAATTTGCATGGTTTCGTGATTCTCAAATTGGGGTCCACCAACTGCGCTTTCATTAATTAGCTCCTCCCCGTTCCCAATTTTTTATTTTATTTTTTTTGCTTGTGCAAGCAATGCTTGTCAGCTCGTGACAATGGATGAATATCCAATCGAATTAACATAATTTGGTTTTTCATTCAATGCTATTAAACACTTGTTGGACAATCATAAATACTGTGTTGAGACTATATCAGTAGTTCATATTTCACAATGATAGCATAGCATAGCATTAGCTAGCGTGTTTTCTGCAGATACAAGCCACGTAATGGCATCTGCTCAAGGTGCCCTTTTAGTGCGCAAATTTACAGATATGAAGCAAAGATTTTTTTTGTCAGAAGGTAGAACAGTGTCCTTTCACTCTGTTTTGTTTTGGGGGGTTTTCCATGAATGTGCCCCCCTTTCTATTATTGTGTCCTTCCACAATTCTCCACTGTTTTAAACAAATTGAACTTCACCATGGTCACAAAAGTCAGGCTATCCAGGATATTGCTTATCATGTTCCAAAAATTCTTGCTTTTCTCAGAATTTCACATATTCCACAAAAAAAAAGTTCAGCGTTGTTACCATTTCAAATTCAAACTCATTCAGAATATCAACTATTTTTTTACATTCCCAAAATTCTATTTTGCACTATAATATAACCATATTTTCACAATAAATCAAATTCCCAAATTTTAAAGTGTTTACTCTTTCTTCCCTATTTCTTGACTGCTTCTAAGCTTTCTAACTTTTTTAGTAGTACAAGATGGCAGGCCTGGCCTGGCCATCTGGCATACAGGACAGATGCCCGGTGGGCCTGTGTTCTTTAGGGCTGATGTGGTGCTATTCAAGTATTATTTTACTCCATTTGACCCCGAGAGACCAGCCGACAATTTAGAAGGAGCAGCCCATTCATCCATTTACAACATAGAGATCAAACTGAACCAATAAACATCAAAGGTAGAGCTGGGCCGATGGGCCGAATTCAAGATGCCAGGGCCGATTATTTGTCCTATCTTGGGACTTTTAATGACACTTGAAAAATTCCCAATAGAAAGTTCACAATAGAATTGCCAAATTAAGAGCTATTATGCATAATGACCTCTTCCTTCCACATTTCTTAATAAATTCAAACCATTCTGTCGTCAAACTGTTAGGATCATTCGGTACGTTTCTGTTCAGCTCGAGTTCTTCGATTGCATTCTCGAAGCACTTATATTTTTGGTCATTACATGTATGTGTTGCCATGGCAACCCCCTGGCTTTTGCAGGCCATTCAGAGTGGAGCTATTAAAAAAAAATAAAAAAATAAATAAATAAACAAAGTGAGTGAGTGAGAGCACATAACCACCCAGCTTGACAGAGGTGTTGGTTGCCCCCCTGCGGCGCTCAATGGATCGATCCTTTTTTTTTCTTTTTTTCTTCTTCTCTCAAATGATTCAAACTGCTCTTCCGTGTCAGCGTGCCAGAGTGAATCACTCATCACATTTTAGTTTTTTTCCAGCACCTTTAAAGTTCCCAGCACAGGCAATCAGCATCCACCAGGAGGGCAACTCCAGCTTGATTTCAAAATGTACGACGATCGCTTCAATTGCTTCTCAATCTCTGCAGGGCGGAAAATTAAGTCTTATTTCATGACATCCAATTTCACCTTCACTTCATTTCTTTTCTCCATACAAGTTTGGCAATAATTACACACGGACGTGTTTATTGTGCAGCGGTGAGAATTTATGCCTTTGTCCTTGTCTTTTCTTCTTCACAGTTGCTCTTAGGTTTTCTGAAACGAAGTTTCAAAGTGGCTGCTGTGGTCTTTTTGGTGTATCATATGTAAATATTTCTTTTCTGTAAGGGTATTCCGTTTAAGGCTTTTTTTTTCCTTCTTAGTAATATATTGTAACTCCTTATTGAGATTGTATTGCTATTAGCAATTTTGCTTCAACTAAGTAACATATTCCTCATTTCAACTGACCAATTACCAGGGTTATTATAGTTTTGGAATTTTTCATTTTAGATTTTACATTTTATTTCATTTTGAGTTTTGTTTTAATTTAGTTAGTTTTAATTAGTTTTCAGAGTGGTTGTGTTAGTTTTTAGTAGTTTTAGTTATTTAATAAATGCTTACTTTTAGTTAGTTTCAGTATTAGTTTTAGGGTTTTTTTTCATTTGTTTTTTTTTAAATGTGTATTATTTGTGCATAATATTTAAAAAAAAAAACAGCGTCGGAGCGACATCGTCTGAAGGTGTTTTTCTATTGACTGCTGCTAGATGACATCACTTCTGTGTGACACACTTTCAAACGTCCTTATTCCAGTTAATATCAAAATAAATCTGCTTACTTTCATCCCCTAAGGCTCATGCATTAAATTAATTACCAAAGACTCAAACGAACGACATTTTTGCTAGAATTATAGTTTGTTAGTTTTGTAAACATCAAATATAGTTTCAGTTAGTTTTCGTTTTTTAATAAAGCATATTCGTTTTTATTTTTTTTTAACAAAATTCATTTTTGAATTTTTGAATTTTTTTTCTTAGTTTTCGTTAACTAAAATAACCTTGCTAATTTCACAGCTTTTTTTTTGTACTACAATTTGTTGGGTACAAGTAATAATCTACACAATTCCAGGTATTGCAAAATTTCACAGTGTTGTATTCAGGTGTGTTCTTTTTTGGGGGTTTTGGTAGCGGTTTGGATTGAATGCATTCACCTGTCTGATCGCAGCTCGTCTCCATCTGTTGTGATTGGCGCCATCTTGGCCTCATCGCTCACTGTCAGCCCCTCATTTCATATCTTTCAATTGTGTCTGCGCTTCATTGCTCTTCATCTGCCCACATCCCTCATCTGCCCTCCAATCGGAGCCCCGTCCTTTTTTTTTTCACTCTATTTACAGTCATAAGTGTATTTTTCAAATACCCCTATCACATCATTTTTTTCCATCATGTTCATCCTGCACTTTCCTCTTTCTGCTCATCTTTACATTCAGCTATCTCAATCGTTTTTCGTCATCTGTTTATCCCCCCCTCTGATGCAACAGACCCCGCCTCCTTAATTGTACTCTCCATCTTCTCCACAGCTGCCATTGTTCGGAAAAAGCAGTGGTGCGAGATGGTACCGTGTTTGGAGGATGAGGGCTGCGACCTGTTAGTCAATAAATCCGGCTGGACTTGTACGCAGCCCGGAGGCCGAGTCAAGACAACCACGGTGAGTTCACGCTGTCCCGTCTTCGAACCTCAAACAAGTGATTCCTCTTGTCCCCTTTTTCAAAACATGATCCTTGATCAATTCACACTTTTTACATTCAGTAATTTAACAAAACTGCCACTGCCAGCTTTCTCACAACCTGATCTCATGTAGACTTAGGGCGCAGTTAAAGCCACAACGGCAAAATATTTTAAAAAGTTTCCTACTGCCGGATAAATCACTGCTTTTGTAGCATGTAAATTGGCACCATTTCTTTGGTCGTGTTCAGCGGAATAAACTGTGATTGCTTTCCACTCAGCTCATTTCTTTTCATACAGAAAAAAAAAATAAGATGACAATGTTTGTTTGTTGTCCTAGTGGGAACTAAACCCGCCAGTCACTTAAAAAAATAAAAATAAAAATTCAGTCAAAAAAGTTGCTAAATATCTCAACCGCATCACAACATTGTAAAGCAGCTCTTCTCTGATTGATGCCATGTTGATAGCGCAAACTGTGCATGTCAGCAGGGACGCGCTTTGAATTACGGAAGCTGTTCAGGAAACATGTATTTCATAAAACACACAAATGAGTTTGAATTAATTAAAATCACAAACAATGATACTATTGTAGTGGTTAGTACAGTCACCGTCCTTCTACCAGGATGAGTAGCAAAAACATCCAACAGCAATTATGGCTTTGGTTTGTCACAATTTGAGGCCATTTGGTTTGTCGCTGCGTTGCTTTGCTGACTAAATGCTCCAATTATCTTCATCTAGGACTCATTTGGTGCTGTGCAGACAGCACATATCATTTCATTTCTTCCAGTGCTGAAATCATGCGGCTACCCGCTGTGTCTGAAATGATTTCGATTGAACAAAGATTGTTTGTACGATGACGCTGGATAGCCTTTGGAATAATGACAGGAAGTGAATGGCTAGAGTAATGCATGGTTGCGGGATGTGTACAACGGGGATGCACTTTTCTTGTCATTATATGGAAAATATTTGAAATTAGCATGACCATACGTATAGCAAAAGATAACTCACTATTATGTCCTTTTAAAACTTGAATACTTGAGTAAATATGTTATTGCTTGGTAATGGAACCTCCATTTAAGAGACTAACTGGGGCAATTAAGGGATCATCCGTTTGAGACGATTAGCCATCACATAAAAGTTCTTTATTTTGTGGCCTAAAAAAACACACGAAAGAAAGAGAGAGTGAGAAAGAAAGAGATAAAGAAAAAGAAAGGAAGAAAGAGGAAAAAGTGAGAAAGAGACGGAAAGAAAGAAAAAAGAGAGGAAAGAGAAAGAAAGAAAGAAAAAGAAAGAAAGAAAGCGGAAAAAATAGAGAAAAAGAAAGGAAGAGAGGAAAAAAAGAAAAAAGAAAGAGGAAAAGGAGAGAATGAGAAAAAGAGAGAATAAAAGAAAGGGGAAAAAGAAAAAAATAAAGTCTACTGTCCAGTCTACTGTCCCGTCTGTTAATCTATGACGAGAGAACAGCACAAACCGGAAAACAGTGACCGTTGTCTGTATGTTGACGTCACGGCGTACTTTCCTGGCACTGTGGAGAACTGCGAACAATTCTGGAACTAGCAGACTTTGAAAAGTACTATACAGATTTTCTGTCGGTTAAATCCAGGATCTGTCGGTAACAGGTCCGTTAAATCGAGGTATCGCTGTATTCGGGTTGTCGGGACTACTAAATTTTCAAGATCCGCATTTCCATCTGAGCTTGCAGCAGGTCATTGTATTAACGACCTCACTTTTTAGCCCCAACTATAAAGCACCAGACCATCCTTTCAACTCTCGCCAGCGTCGTCTTCCTAATCAAAAATATTGCTCAAGCACTTGAGCAGCATGCAAAATGCAGATCCGCACTAGTGCGCCACTAAAATCACCCACCACCCCCATTTTAAGTGCCTAATATTGTGATGTAATGCTGATCCCTTTCATATTGCGGCTCATTAATAAGCATTGAAAAACATCCTCTTTACAGCCTCTCTTTGTTTTCTACTAATCTAAATTTACATTAGTTTTTTTTTCGGCGTCTTGAATTATCTCAAAATGGAGGCGCTCTTAATGTTAATGGAGGAGTCATTTCATAAAGGCAAAATTGCTTGTAGTGGTTATTACCACCTTCGTCATTTCGCCCACGTCTCCATCCGTGCTTTTCTTCTTTTACAAGAAGACGTCAACACTCATCCCAAACATGAGCGCGGCTCTCGTGCGCACGCACTCGACCCCGGCTGGCTTGTCGGTGAATGTCAATGGGTGACGACCGAGGCATCATTAAAGCATGTGTCATAATTTAGTCAGCAGCTGACTCACTTGTTTATGCCCGGCTGCTGAAAGACGAACGTACACATCAGTTAGCTCCTACCGTGAGCCGTGATGCACATGCGGATATACCTACTTGCGGTCAACCGGGTTTGACAGCCGCGCTACGATGTCGTTTGTTATCCGGACGGGAAAAGATCGCCCGCACACGCGCTCATAAGCAACAAGTATCAACTGCGTCCATTTATTATATTTGACAGCTATAAAAGCAGCGGTTTGCACATGTGCGCGAGTATGCAAATGCAGCCGTCAAGCACGCATTTAGAAGCGAGCGGATACTACACAATGTGAATGCCCACTTTGCCGCACACGTTCGGGCATGCTTGTACCTTTCATATCCCACTGGAGGATGTCAGTCATCGCTCGGCGATGACAGGTATTTCCTACTTGGCTCGTTGGTGACTTTAAGCCCGCCGACAGCTCGTCAAACGGCCGGACGGCCACGCGCACTCATCTGTCCCAGTCGGCGTGCATGTTTAAGCAGCTTGCACTGTCAGGGATTTTAGTAGGTGGCAGCAAGCAGTCATGGGTCACTGTTTAAAATTCCTTTCAAAATACAAATCGGTGTCAGAGACGTGACGGGCTAATGCGATGTTGAGGAAAGTTGAGCCAATGTCTGATTTTGAAGTTGCCCCCCCAAGGTCGATGATTAGCCTCACACAAAGACGGTCTTAGCTTTGACTCGAGGCTTCTCACAATGTTCAAAAATACCCATACGTCCATTTTCTAAAACTGCCTAATGTCATCCAGCTGTCAGGCATAAATAGACAAACACATACTCACATTCCCATCCATGGGCAATTTAGAATCGTAAATGCAACTACTGTACAGAATTTTGGATTGTGGAAGGAAGTCAGAGTACCTGGAGAAAACTCGCTCAAGCATGGAGGTAACAAACGCCACACAAGAAAGCCCGAAACCAGATTTGAACCCTGCACCCTGAGAATGTGCTAACCACACAGATTACAATGTCATTTTCCAAAACCTGGTATGTGTTTTTGGTTTGAATTATCCAAAAAGACTTTTTGTTCAAAACACAGTACAGTAATCCTCTACAACAAATACCGGACTTTGCCAATTCTCGAATGCCAAACAAACTGGGGGGGTCAGGTTTTAGGTGTGGTTGTGGACCCAAATGCAGAGAACCAGGGCGAGGAGGCAGAGGTGACGACGTAAAAGGGAATTTAATTAAACCAAAACAAAAGCAAACTCCAAAACGTAAGCAAAGCAAGACATTGGGGAAACAACAGGGCAAAAAAAAGGCAGCACGACGTGGTGAAAACAACAATGAATTGACGCAGACAGTGGGGAGACAAGAAACTAAATACACATACACTAATTGACACAATTAGACACAGCTGGGCAAGACACAAGTGGCAGAGGATGCTGATTGGTTGACATGAGGAAATTCACAAATTCTCTGACCAAAGCCGCTATTCACGATTTGTTGTGAGACACCAACATAACATCACCAACATCTTCGGGCCGGTTTTATGAATACTATTGCGTGCCCAGAAGTCATCTGTGATTGACAAGTGATCAGTTGCAGTGGGGGATGGGCTCCCGCACCGCATGACCCAGAGCGCTCGATTAGCAGTGAAGAAAATGGATGAACAGAACATATCCATCCCAAAATACCAAGTATGTAAAAGGGCATCAAAGTTTCAGAAAGGAAAAAATAAATCCACCATCATATTTTCTTCAGACTCTTGGATACAATAACATGCAAAAGCAAAACCGTTTACTCAATTTACTTTGAACAAATGCCCTTTCTCCCGAGGCTTTTCCGACTATAAGCCCACACTGGCCCTCTACCTGAATGTTGCCGGAGGGTGACAGAGGCTCGAGCACAGTCCACTGAGCATGTCCGACCTGTCCGTCAGGTGTTTGTGTGAAAACATCAATGCAGACAAGCAGGCTCGTCCCTGGGGGCGTCTGACCAAGCCAAGTCAATCTGACTCAGCCCCATAAGCCCCATAAAGGCTATTTTGGACAAATGTCAGGAAGCAGTTTGCGTGTTTTGCTCAGATGTTTCCGAGTTTCTTTCTCTTCTCTTTTTCTTGATTGTTGGTCAAGAGTGACACGGCTGACCTCTTTGGTGGATTTACATTCAAACACATAGTCCTGCGTCTTCCCTGAACATCAACATGGCAACTCATCCAGATGCAAGCATTCTGTTCAAAAATAGCTTCCATGCACGTTTCTTTCACATCATGGTCCTCTCCCTCCACCCTTTCCCTGTGGATGTATCTTAGTCTGAACCTGCTTTGAACGCATTGTCTGCCAATAAAAACTCAATATCGATCTGATTGATAAGTACATGCTGACTGTGGACCCTGACAGGAATGCTTTGAACGAGGTTAGTTTCACCAGTAAGGCCCATTTACTAACAAATATCAAACAGGGGAAATCTTGTAAATGTTACAGTCATGTCATAGAATTGATTGCAGGATGAAGAAGTGAACTGTAGGACTGAATTTGAAATTGAAATATTCACTGCAACAAATGACTTACAGTATGAATGCACTGACTTAGTTGCATGTGCAAGGACCTTTCATACCAAACTTGTTTACAAAAACTGTACAGAATCTTCGTACCATATTGTAATATTCTTGTTATATTCATTGATTGGACATAGCTTGAACAGTAACCCCAATAAATGGAGACAACAAGCCATTCAGGCGGAGGGCTTGGCTTCTTCTCTGCTACTAAATGACGGCAATATAGTGAGTGGAGTTGCCACAGTCAAATGCTTTTGCCACCTTTTGCAAAGCAGTCTCTTTTGGCAAATGTAATCTCAGTCGTCATCTTCCATCCTTCTTTCCCCGTCTTTGCGACGCTGTCCCCAGAGGAGGATGCTCGGCATTGTGCCCTTTCAGACTGGCAGATGAAGCGACACAACAAACGTCCTCTCTCTGTTTCTCTCTCTCTCTCTCTCTCTCTCTCTCTCTCTCTCTCTCTCTCTCTCTCTCTCTCTCTCTCTCTCTCTCTCTCTCTCTCTCTCTCTCCGTCTTTCTCTGTCTCTATTCTTGCTGCATGGGGTTGACGCTGGGTGCTCGGTGAGACGGAGGCAGAGTGATTGCGCCATTAGAGGAGAAAAAAACAAAATAACCGCAGGTGATCCGGCAGGTTTTTTTCTGTGACTGCCTAATAAGACGAACAATTGGAAACAGGCATAGAAAGCAGGGAGGAAGCGGCGGTGGTGGAAACAAAAGTATTTCGCATTACTTAAGTTGTTTTTGTCTGGTGAGCATTAGCTGCTTGTTGTTTTGTTGCTCTGTGCAAGTGAAGCAACATTAGGCTCGAAGTAACCACTTCAAAATCATCACCATCAGTGCAGTATGTAAATGAATGGACTCTTTTAGGTTCTGACTGTGTTTGTTGCTTCCATCAGCTTGGAATTAGTTGGGAGATACAAAAGACAGTCACGTCTGCAGGAATTTCACAACATTCGGCTACTATGCGTTCATGGGGTTTTATTGCAGTGAAGTATTTTTCCTTTTGTGTCTGCCATTGAAAAGATGGAAAGTCACAGTTATGAAGTCCGGGATTCGAATGTGTGGAAAAATTATCATTGTGTGAGTGTTTGGTTGCCTAGTGCCTACAGTAGTTGTGACCATTGACCAATCAGGGTGTACTGCCCAGATAGCAAAATGTGGTTGAATCAACGTTGAAATATAGTTCGGCTTAAGTGTTGAATCTACGTTGAGATCTAAAGTTTAAATTATACAGAAAGCGCAAGGTTGATAAAATGTTGAGTCAACGTTTGCTTTCCAACCATATATCACTCAATATCAATGTCGTTTCAACCATAATCTAAATGAGAATCTAAATGCATCTTTGGTTGATTTTACATTGAATTCTAACGTTTAAATTAAACAGAAAGCGCAGGGTTGATAAAATGTTGAGTCAACGTTTGCTTTTCAACCATAAATCACACAATATCAATGTCGTTTCAACCATCATCTAAATCAGAATCTACATGTATCTTTGGTTGATTTTACATTGAATTCTAACATTTAAATTATACAGAAAGTGCAAGGTTGATAAAATGTTGAGTCAACGTTTGCTTTGTAACCATATATCACACAATATCAATGTCGTTTCAACTATCATCTAAATCAGAACCTACATGCATTTTTATAGTGAATTAATGTGAGGAATAAATGTTTTAAGTTAATCATCATTTACATTGGAATTTACATCTAAATGTACATTATTATTATTACTATTATCATGCACATTAATATAGAACTACTTTTTTAAACTAACAAAAAATATTGGGTTAGTCCACTAGAAAAAAAAAAGTTACCGTATGTTTTTCACCTAGTGTTTCTGCAGATGTCTTACAACTTACTTGGATGTATTATTAGCTTGTTGATTTCCTTAACCATACTTCCCCATATGTATGAAAATCTTAGGACAGAAAATATGTTTAATATTCAAACATTTATTAGAAATCAAAACACAGTACTTTGTAACTGAATTCTGGGGAGAATGGAGGCAAAGAAAATAACACCCGTTTGGCTTCTGCCTCAAATAATGTTTGTTTTTATTGTATTATTCTTTTTCTTGACAAAGGAATGAAATAAACATGAAATGAACTGTAGGAACATCAGTGTATAAAGCGGTAACCATTTCACTTTGACTGTACGTCAGTCCATAAAAAGACACACTAAATTTGACTTGCGTTCGCACTTGCGTCCAAGGCACTAGCATTGCTTGGGATGCCACCGTTACGCTCATGAGCAAAACGCAGCCAATGCTTGACAGTAACACCAAAGTCCTGCTGAGTCAGTGTACGGTCAAGCTGTCGAGCAGCAACTGAAAGACAAGATTACAAAAGAGAAGAGAGTTAGTATCCAATACAATTTATTGTTTTAGAAAAAAAGCTGTTCTGTTGTTACAGTAACTATCAGTAAGTATTAAGTAACACTTTTTTGTTGAATTTGACAATGTTGGTAAATACATGCGATGTCAATATAAAAACCACTGTAGATTTATTTTAGTTAACTCATTCACTCCCAAAGACGTATTTATACGTTTTTTAGGTTTTTGTTTGCTAGAGTTTTTGTATGAAGGCTTTGATGCAGTTTCTGACCTGAAGTGGAAGCTTAAAGCGATGGTAGTTATTACAAAAAAAAGTTTCATTCATGAAACAGATGAAGCACACTTTTTTTTTTTTGTAATAACTACTATCGCTTTAAGCTTCCACTTCAGGTCAGAAACTGCATCAAAGCCTTCATACAAAAACTCTAGCAAACAAAAACCTAAAAAACGTATACGTTTTTGGGAGTGAATGAGTTAATTAGGACAATTACAGAATGTTGAATGTGCAATGTAACTAGCTACTAGCATGAAAGTGTGTCATGTATAGTTAGGTACATTGTTTATTTTATTTTCTAGTTTTACTACGACTTAAAGAGGGTAATGGTCAGAGGCCATTGTTCAAATTAATAGCACAAAAGGAAAATGAAGTCTGGTTATTTGGAACGTCGTTAACTCGCTGTCTAGCTGGTGAAATTTAGAAGCTTCGGAGCGAGGACAGCATAAAGATGAAAAGGTAAGGGGAGTAGCGGTGAAGAAAAAAAAAAATACTGATTTTTACTGAGCTAAAGAAAATAATGTTGACATAATTTATTAGAAATGATTGACTTGTTTTGATAGCCACTGCTGTTGCAGGCAAACCTCGTGTTCCAATAAAATATTTTGCAAATATATCGAGTTGCGTATGCCTAAGCCAGGTCATGCTGCACCTCCACAAATAATGGTGCGACTAAATCCTGTGCTGTGCGAGCAACCAAAAATGTTACTCGCACCAGTGCTAGTAGTGGAAAAGTTAGTGTAGAGCCCTGGCCTGATGGAGTCCATCTTGACTGCAATATATTAATGAAAAGACAAAGATACATATACTAATTGCTGTTTTTGTGAAGTATCAATGATGTTTTTTTTTTTTTTTCATTGATTTCGGAATTGACCATTCTCTAATTAATAGATAAATAATGTCTATGTGGAGCCGCACTTTTAAAATGTGTCTTTTCTTAGTGTTTTTTTTTTTAAAAGCTTTTTCTGGGAATTTTCAGTCATTCAAAAATATTTTTGGACAATTCAAAACAATTTTTCAGTTATACAAAAATGTTTTCGGAGAGTCAAACCCTTATTACGAGGTTTCGGGTATTGGAAGGATTCTGACTCCATACCCCAGGTGGAGTGATTTTACACAACAAAAGAAAGCAGCTCAGAACATTCTGCTCAAAAACAACTCTGTCTTGTAATAAGTAGTTTACATAGGCGATAACTCACCAAACATACAGTCTTGCATCACTGTCTCCTTGAATGCCTTCTTGCCAATGCAACACTTGTCTTGCTTCCCTGCCCAGTTGTATTCATTTAACAGCCCAGGGCATTTGTCATCACAGTTGCCATCCGTCTGATTAGGTTGTCCGAATTGGTGCCTTCAACGACAGCCAGGTGATTAATCTATGAGAGACGACATTATTATTATTATTAATTTAATTTTTGCACTCAACTTTTGTTGATAGAATTCTCCCGATGCCTGAAGATTTTACTTTTAAGTAAATTACATAACCTTTACTAAATTTTGCAATATTCATATACATCACCCCCTCTCCACCCCCCAGATGACTAACTAAATAACTAAAACTGAAAATAAAAATAATACATTTGTATTTCATTTTTGAATTGTATATTTTTCATCCGTTTTTACTTTCACTTTTAGTAATTTATTTATTTATTTATTTAGTCATTTATTTATTTTGAATTTTGGCAGTTTTGGTCCTCCATAATTATGCCTTACAAATTGGTAAAAAAAATTAAAATAAAATAAAAAAGTGTGCTAAGATTTATGATGATTTGGTTCTACAACAGTGACCTTTGAAAAACTTACCAACTACGAATACAGTATTTCCCTTTCTTCCGGTTGGTCCCCAAGCACCGCAAAAAGGGTTGCCTGAAACAAACAGAAGACCCTGTTCAACATTTTTTTTCACAATGTGATTGTGTTCTTTCATAATCATAGTAGTTATTATTACTCACAACTTAAATTAACAATGGGTCTAGGTACCTGTTGTAGAGCTGTAATTGTGTTTGTAGTCTTGAAAAAGTGAGTTGTGCACCTAAACAATATCAACAACACAGCATGTAAGTTTCAAACTTACTGTACAAGTCAGCAATGTGTTACCGCAATAATATCATCACAATCATGTAGTACAGTGCGCAGAATCATTTACCTGTCTTGCGCTACTCCTCAGAATGGATTTTGTGGACAGAACATTTTGAAGAAACACTCAGAGCCTGAAACCTGAGCACAACCGATATTCTATTAATTATTATGTTATCTTATATTATGAATTCTGAAAACATACCAACATTACCTTAAAAAAATTTGCACTTTGCCCTCTTCCTCCTTATAGGTAAGACAGACCTCTGCATGTTCTCCTTCCCCATTAAACCTGTGCCAAGTTATATTCTCTGTCACTAATTTCAACATTTGGATGTGGTGAAAGGTAGTTCACCTAAGCTTTCTTCAGATTCTTAGAAATGAATATTTTGAGTGTTTGTTCACTTGTTTACTTACCAAAGAGGTTCACCAAGCTCTGGCCAAGGTACAACATGCCTTCTTAGTTTGAATAAGTAGTAAATTACTAATTAGCCATCTGGTTTCGAAGACGCTGGCACCACCTGTACGCCATGTGACTCGTCAAAACAGCACAAGTAACCTGTACATCAACAGACAACAAATGATATTAAAAGCAACAAAGTACAACATTTACACCTTTGTTTTATTACAGTGTGAAAAAAATGTGTTCATTATAGGCTCAATAATTAGTAATTACTAAAAAAATACTTTTACTTCCCTCAACAAATAAATATCCTGAAGCATGATTCGACTAGATTTCGTGATGAATTAAGTTATATACAGAAGTTAAACAAATTACAGATAAACCTTACATTACTATACAAGTGGACTTAATTTACTTTAAAAACTAAACCTAAAAGAAAACGCTATTCAAAGTTCTATCTTCAACTGTTAAACCAGCCTGTTAAAAACGACTGAAAAAAGATACATTCTTCATGTAAACGCTCCTGTAGCGCTTCAGTGTAGTTCGTTAGCTTACTAGCATATCAGCAACATAGCACACAGATAGGCTTGTAGTAACTCTCATTGTTAAGAGGCCGTCGGAATTAGCAACTTAGCTTCAACGTTTAGGATCATTCGAAACAATTTCTTCACTAAAACCACCTCTAAAGACCAATATGCTTAGCGACCCAACTGACAATGGACATGGTGATACATATTTGTTTTATTTAACGTAACTTTTACCGACCTGAAACACAGAACGTCGACGTTTGGATTCCCGCTCTTAGCACGGCTGTCGGCAATTTGAAATTCTTCTTCTTCTACGCTGTGTATGACTGTGTGTGTCAGTCTGGTTAGTAGCATGTCCCGCCATCTAGTGGCGTACTGTGGAACAGCGATCCAATAACGTTAGAAAGTACAGTAGATATTTAAATCAACTCGATGAAATTAAAATTGTATGAGATATATAATAGATTTTTAAAACATAACCTGGGAAATGTGTGTAACGCATAAGTCATTCCTCTTTTGTATTTTTTTAATATAATATTATGCACACAATGTACATATCACACAGCACTATAAAAAATACATAATTCAAGCTCTGCATATTTTACAATACAAGCTGAATATTATCCCAGAACAATGTAATATTTGGTGCTAGTGATAATTTGGTACCTTTTTATATGATTATACTCGCAGAGTTGCGTCTCAATAAAATAGCTTCATTACAATATTGCCCCCTAAAAGCTTTACCTCTGAATCAGATTTCCACTAAATGTAAATAATTATCTCTTTCATATGAATATTCATAGTTGTTTTTATTTTAGAATTGTTAGACTTAAAGTTTATGCGTTGCAGGTTGAAACAAAACTGGTCAGATAAAATGAGATTTTCTCTGATCAGCCAGTGAGTGCACCTAACTAAATATTATGGCATTGAAACTATTAACGGGAAAATTTAGATAACCACACACGCACGCACGCACACACCAATGTCTGTGAAGTCAATTCAGTAGTTGTGTCAATATGAAGCCATAAAATATCAAATGTAAAACATAGGAAAATTAAATACTTACCCTTGAATCGCTACAAAGAAATGGTGAACGCACGTTCGAAGAACTTCTCTCTGGAAGCTTCATGAAAGTTCGTTCACAGAATTCACACACAAACTTTGATTGTTTGACCAGAAACATATTGAAATGTCTGTGTGATGATGTATTAAAATTCTTCTTAACATCTGTTATGCAAATAAGTATGTGTAAAAAAATGTGTGTAGAAAAAATAAATAAATCTGAAACTGCATTTAAGAGTGGGACAAGACTGGCTATACATATGTGGCCCAGAGTTGTAAATTGATAGCTGGGCCAGATGCGTCACACAGCAACTGGCCCACATCCTGTTTGCCAGAGTCAAGCCAGTGCCACCTTTGCTGCTCCTGGGCCATGTTCGGCCCACATGCCTTATGCCAGTGTCGACTGAATGCCACCTGTGCCGGACTTATGCCGGATGTGGGCACATATTTTTGATGACTGGGCTGAAATGCACAAACTAGAAACTCTAACGTGTACAGTTTATTTGGTGGAAATGCCAGGTGTTTCGAGTACATTCAAATAATTTACAAGTTTTGCAAATACAGTGTTCCCTCGTTTTCCGCTGGGGTTAGGTACCAAAAAATACCCGCAATAAATGAAATCCGCAAAGTAGTTAGCTTTATGTTTTATATTTATTATAAATGTTTAAAGACTCTAACACCCCCCACCCACCAACCTGTCCCCAAAATACTTCCCCTCCCCCTCTCCTAGTCAATTTCTCAGCTGAAGGGAAAAAAAAAACAAGAAGGGCAAACATAGATTCAACGTTAATTAAACATTGACCTTTCAAACGTTTTAATTCAACCAAAATACAACGTTGATTCAATGTTATCTTTTAAACACAAACTTCAATGTTAACATAATGCTGTTGAATCAATGTTGATTGACCAATCAATCTTCAACCGTAACCAAAAATCATCCATTTTAACCCTAATTCAACGTTGAATAAACATCTTTTGCTATCTGGGTGGGGTCCTCTCCAGCTTACTTGCAACACTAACCCCGGGTTTTCACTGGATGCGGTTGCGGTGCGGTTGCAGTGCGGTCCGGCGACGCAAGCAATTAGATTCCATTCATTCGAATGGTGCAGTTTACACCGCTTGCGGGTGCGTTGCGTGTCGACTGCGGAAGGCCTGCGGCGTGCCGCAAGCCTTCCGCAAGGATAGCCTATTTTCTATTTTTGCCGGACGCCGCAGCGGTAGGCCTCCGGCAAATGGCAAGCTAGCACAAAACACATCGAGCGGGACAGGAAGACCGAGGCAGTTTCAAAATAAATTTCCGGTTACCTTTCAGAATAAAATACTCGCCAGCTCCTATTTCGCAAGTTTTTCAGCAAAACGTGACGTGGGCGTCGCCGGGCCATGTGCTCATTCACGGTTTAGACACCAGCGAACATGGACGAGGAGAGGTTTATATTGGAGGTGGAAAACCACAAAATAATATATGACACGGCACATCCTTTTTATAAGGACTGTAATGTATTGTGAGTTTGATGTTCGCGATTGCTTGTTGTGCCCGTCTCGCTTGCCGTACTGAGCGGCAGCCGGACCCGGAAGACAGAAATAAAGAGTGGACCCGCACTGACCCGACTCTCGTTATTAATATACTTTACAAGGACAACCAAAAAAAGGATGCTGCATGGAATCTCATATCTTTCTGCTTCTCTGTTGAGCAGACTTTCTGTATGTTTGTCGTTGTGAAATGCCACATGATCGCGCGCGCGCGGTCCCGCGAGACACGTTGGGAAGTGGGCGGCGACGGAGCTGCCGGACCGCAGCTGTGCGGAGCCGGTGTGGATTGACAAAAAAATTGACCCGTCCGGAGCACGCAGTCAAGACGCACCGCACCGCAACCGCACCGCAACCGCATCCAGTGAAAACCCGGGGTAATGAAAACAAGCGGCATAGAAAATGGATGGATCGATGAAAACATGGTCGGAAGTAGTAGTGGCAAGTCTGTTCAAATACCCAATTTGAATTCTACTAAGCATTGTTGAGTGCTGCCAATTGATCTTATCATGGCACTCACCTCCCCGCCCACAAAATGCGACGAGCAGCGCCCTCCGACATTTACCGGTCGAGATGAGCTGAAGTGCATTCATAGTAATGGCAAAGTTGTCAAATCTTCCTTGTGATTTCTCAGGCAGGTATTTTCAGGACGCCAATATTTCTCTTCGAAGCAAGCAGAGGGCGCTTTAAATTTTTTAGTTAAGGGTATCTTCACTCGCTCACCATGCAATTTTGACCCAAAATAAAAGAAAATACACATCGCTATCTGCTGCTTGCAGAGGTCATAAAAAGTCAGTCGCCTCACTCACTTCGACAGATTGTCAGCAAAACCGAAGTTTTTGGACATTGTTCTTGTTTAAGCAGGGTAAGAATTAATTCATATGACCTCATAGTTTCAATGTTTTGATGGCATTTATGCTATTAAGTAGTAAGTCAACAAACACGTGGACGGTTAGCTAGCCAGAGCTATCGTTAGCCTTTAGCTAAAAACAACAGTGGAGAACATTACCTTAGTGCAGAAAAAGTTTGATCCAGCGCAGGCATTTTTCATAGTTGTTTGAGGGTTTAGGAAAGGGAATAAACCGGACACCTCCTTCTAGTGGTCGGAATAACTGCTCTCTCTCTCTTACACAAGCCGTGATTACAGCAGGACGCCCGTTAGTTGATCGGGGTAACGGTTATCACTCTTACACAACTCATGATTACAGCGTTTAACCATTTTTATTGACTTTTTTTCTTGCCTTTGGCTAACCACGCATTTCAACACCGGGAGCTGGATTGCTTTGTTTGTCCGGGGCTAGACTCACATGCTGGCGCAGACATGACATCTTGCGTCTTGTTTGGTTTACTAGGTCATGCGGGCGTGGTTTACGGTAAGGTCACTTGTGCGTCGAACAAAATCACTGCCTTGTTCACCAAAGGTGTGAAGTGACTTGGAGTCTTCTATTAGGTGACCGGGGTATTTAAACTGTGAGCAACAACCTCAGGGGAGGCATGATTACTACTGTAATCACAGATGCTTCACCTCTCAGGTGACGGGAACAGTGCTCAATAGCTCTTTCAAACTCGAGCACAAGATAATCATGTGTCCACAGTGTTGGCTGTTTCTGCACAAAATATGTTAGCATCCACGTAAATACCGCTGACTCCAATCCCCTGCGACTCTGCGTAAGTAGCATAGAAAATGCACGTTTTCATCTTGGTCTCCTTACAAAAGGTTGTTTATCGTGGCCGGCTGCCGGCTTTGAGGATATTATGCAATCACACTGACGGTAGCGGCCTAGCGAGCCCTTTCTCCATCATCTGCATCGTAGTCTCCCTGTGGAACAAGTTGAAGACAATCCTGATGGGATCTCCCCACGCTCCCCTTCAGCGTAGGTTCTGGGTTGGTACCAGCTTCGGTAATTGATCCCTCTGGGTATTCCAGGCACATCCAAACAGTACATTGAATAGAATCGCCACTAAGAAGGCAGCTGCTTGGCCATCCCAGACATGCAGAGATATGGGAAGACGAAGACCCCCTTGTTGCTAACCATTCATTCTGTTTCAAGCTTACTTTTAGAGGGAGCCAAGTCAGCACACCTCACCCTCCCATTTGGGGGACTCGGGGAAGACATTAGAGTGTTAGCGAGGGGCAAGAGGGAGATGCACCAAGAATAAAAAAGTGCTGTCTCATGTTCTTCAGAGAGGAAGCGTTTGGATTGATGTACTAAGTGGGCAGCATTGCTTAAGTCTCCGCTGGCTAGTGAAACAGTGCAAAGAGCTAAAGTTTCCAAGCCAAATTGCCAATAATGGTGTGATTCAGCCATCTAAATTGGGCAAAAACAGATAATTGATTTCATAAAGTAGGAAGTGATTGATGGCTCGTGCTGGAGCTGCAAGCAGCTGTCTTTAACTAGCAGATGGCTGCAGATGAACACAAGGCCATGAACCGTGATGTTCGTTGTTACACACATAGTATTCATTTCTTTATTTATTGCTTCTCCTGATGTCACAAAATGTGAGAGTAATTAGAGAGGACAAAGCTGAGAGACTTGTACTTACTACATTAAAATATATGTGAGCTGTCTTGAATTACAATCTAAATCACATTGGACACTCAAAATCTGAACGATTTGGAAGTATAACAGATTGTGTATCAAGGAAAATCATGTCCAAAACTTCAGCATGAATAAGAGAGATGGTACAGCAACGGGGCTGCACGGTCGCCAGGGGTGGCCATGGCCAAGTTGTTACGGTCTGGCCACCCACACCGCCACACGAAAAAAAGCCCAACATTCCAAAAAGTTTTTTTGTTGTTCTGGTTGCCGCAGTCATTCCAAATCACGGTGTGTCACATCAACATATGTCTTCTTTGAGGTCGGAATTGACACAATTCGAGTGAGGATAAAAACAATTTCCTTCGTTGAATGCATCGTTTTTCCTCGGTGAAACGACACGAGCTCAGTCTCCACTCATTGAAAATCATTGGACTTTGGATCGTTGTCATTTGATTTGTGAGGTTTATTTTGGTTTGCAAATGTAATAAAAATGTTTTTTCACACTTTAATTAATTACCACTGATTGTCACAGCCACCGAAGTGGGGTGAAATTTGTTCGCCGCATTTGTCCCATCCCCTGGAGGAGAGGTGAGCAGGGAGTAGCAGCAGGGGCCACGCTCGGGAACCATTTTTTTGTGATCTAACCCCCCCCCCAATTCCAACCCTTAATGCTGAGTGTCAAGCAGGGAGGCAATTGGGTCCCACTTTTATAGTCTTCGGTATGACCCCGCCGGGGGATTGAACCCACGACCTCCCAGTCTCAGGGTGGACACTCTACCACTAGACCACTGAGCTGGTACAACAATATGTTCGCTAGTCACAGGCAAAAGCAATACAACAATACACTACGATTGAAGCATTGCTTTGCGGAAATATCAGAAATGCCCGGATGTTCAGAATTGTCAATTGTCTATCACTTTGTCATCTTCTGGATCAAACATGTGACCGACATGAAGCTTAATTTAATGTTTGACCAATTATTAGCTTAAACTGTGAAGCTAGCATAGCTTATCTTGGAAATGCAGATTCTCGAATATTAATCGGCAAGACTTTATGTTCATGCAGTTCCAGTCTATGTCAAGCTTCATGAGTCCAAGTCAAAGTCAAGTGGAGGCAAAAGTTTGTGCTTATCCCAAGTCCTAAAATTGGTGAATCGTGTGCCTCGACTCCCCCAAACCGGTAGACGAAAACAAAGACTGACTTCCCACTGTACAATTGAATGTAAAGCAAATAAATGTTCTGGTCTCTTTTGAGTTAGTTTTTTAATTCCCTCCTTTTTTTCCCGAGCACAATAACTCCCATAACCATTTTTCTCCTCGGTTAGCCAAAGCTTTGAAGGTGGTTAAATGTGACACTTTGATAAGCCAGTCTAATAATACAGCGACACTGCTACAGAGAAACAACAACACAATGCTGATTACATTACATGTTGTTATTTTATCAACATTTCGCCTTCCAAGTTGGACTCCCACACGTCTATAGTGTATTTCATTAGCGAGCAAGAAAGCGAAAGTGGTGGCGGCGAAGGCGTGAGCGTGTTCAAGTCCAGATGGAGCAAAAACGACAGGTCCTCATCCGTACGTCTGCCCTTTTTTCCCTCCCCCAGGCTCTATGACGCGACAGGACTCTCCCTCCACATTGTTGCACTATGGAGAGCATTGACGACCCCCTTGACAGGCAGCCAGACACCACCCACCACCGCCACCTTTCCACCATTAACACAAGCCCGCCCATTCCCTGGAAGCCCTCCAACCTGCGCCGTGGTCCTCGTGGAGGCAGAAAGGTACCAAAATAGCCCTTTGATTGCATCCCTCGAGAATATGTTTGATGGCCAAACTGTGAAATAAAAGTAATCGGTCCAAAATATCTTAGAAGACCATAATCACGTTTTTACTTGATCACATAATCCCGCAATTGCCAACAAGAGAAATAATGGGCATAAGAATCCTGATATATAAACTGAAGCAACCGTCTGCTTGTTTGAGATCCTTATTGTGCTTCTTTTCTTTTTTTTTTTTTTTTTCCATTTTGCATTAAGCCCACCAGTTCCCTCGTGTGCGTTAAGCTAGCAAAAATCCATGTGCGCTACAATACAAGACAGCTCCATCTGTGTTTCCAGCTTGTTTCCGCTCTTGCTTGGCATCGGCACGCCTTAAGCCTGGCGAGCCCTCACTTCGGTGGCGTCTGTGAGTCAGGATGAAAGCGGGCGCCAGACAGGGGGCAGATATTAATGCACATTACTGGGATGGCGGAGTAGCCGCGCGGACATTTTTTAACTTACGGTGCAATAAAAATAAGGATTAGGACCAAGTCATAAAAGTGCCCATTCTTGTTGAGCTTCAGAAAAGCAGGTTCCTCGACCAGTCAATATCCCTGGCAGTTATGGGCCCTTTTATGATTTGCTTTTAAGAGAAAATCTGATCCCGCTGTTTCTTTCCCATCTAGACAAGCGAGCCCCTCGGTAGATTTGCAGCTAAAAATAGATATTGAAGGAATCCATGCTCGGGTACTTGCACAACATGTCAGAGAAGATCCGTTTAGCACCAGTTTAAGCAAGAGCGGAATGCAATTAGGACGACGGGCACCATAAAGAAAGACAATCATAACCTCTGTTACAAGCCAAGTTATTTTTCCAGAGGCAAATGTTCCCCCGAGGTTGTCATTCTGCTGATGGGACGTAAAAGAGCTTTCTGATCGTCTGATATGGCGCAGATAGCATAGACATCTGTTTGATGTTCTGACGAAATATACCAAAAAAAGGCTGGTGCATGAAATAACTCGACAGATAGCTGCTTGAGCGTATTGAGGCCCCGCACGTGCTGCGTACATACGTACAAGTTCTTCTGCTTCAGGCGTGTAACGAGCCATTTCCCACCGCTTATTAACCTGTAGCTCATTGCTAACCTGCTGATGAATATTCATCGGGCAGGCTTTTGTAGGAGGGAGATGCAACAATGCAGCAGGGATGCGACTGTTGCAGCGATAAATGAGCTATCAGTGAAATGTTTGTCAGGCAGCACACTGGCCATTAAAACAGCAATTTAAAAACTCTTAATTTAGCAACTTTTTATCAATTATTTATACATACATATATATATATATATATATATATATATATATATATATATATATATATATAGGGCTGTCAAAGTTAAAGCGTTAATAGATTAATTAATCACAGAAAAATGTCGCATTAATCACGTATTAACGCATATTAATTGCACTATTTCTTTTGGACCGCACTTGAGCCTTGAACGTAACCGCGGATGGTTACATTGAAGGCTGCGCACGTCAGTGATTAGGTCAATGCACGGCTCCAGTTGGTGTGCTTGGTGGTAAATTTCGCTTTAAAAAACACCCCGACGGGACAAAAGTAATTTGCGTTTAATTAATTAATAATTGCTGAATTGCACCCGATTGATATGATGCTGTTATGTTTTGAGCAATACACGCATGCATGCAATTGCTCACGTGCATTTAATCAATGTTTGCAAATGACATTCAGATAATAAAATGCATTAATGTCAAAATATTACGGTATATATATATATATATATATATATATATATGCACACACACAGAATAGTAGTAGTATACAGCATGTAAATTTTGTTTTGTTTTGTTTTTTGTTTAAAAAAATAGTACAGCTAAAGTTTTGAAGGCATTGACTTCATGTCAGTTGTTGGTGGCAACCAAGTGAAAGCATTTTCTTTCATGCGCCCGTTAACACGTTTAGCACGGGTCCGTGTGTGCTGACATTTGCAAAGGGAGTCAGCCAGAATACACACGCAGAGGAAATGTCAAGTTGCGCCCATATGTTGGCGCAAAATTTGCTTTCAATCCCAGCTGGAGAGAGTGACTGACTGCCTATGTATTGTATTATGAATCCAGTTGTCTTTAGCGCCAGCAGATGTGCCTGCGTTCACCTTCACTCCCCCCACTCTGCTGCGCCTCAAGACAGGAAGATGTACCGTACGTTGTCATGTGCGTGGAATTCAATGTTTTCCTCTTCCTTGGATGAATATCGATATGCCCGGGAGCTAGTGTGCACAAATTAGACGTAAACACACATGGATTATTTACGTTCCGCTGCAGCCACCTGCACTCTCGGGGAAGTTTTTCGGTTTATAGCCGGACTTCATCTCTCTCTCTCTCTCTCTCTCTCTCTCTCTCCCCCTCGTCTCGCCATTCCTGCACGCCCAAGAATGGCATCTAGTCGTTGGCTCTCGTAAGATATAAAATTGAGTAATATGGCAGTTTCCTGATAAACCCAAGGTAATAATCACCTAGGGCTCAGGAATTTTATTCATAGGGCAAATTCATATGATATTCATCTGACATTGCTTCCTCTTTTAATAGGAGACTTGCATTTTCCCCAGATGAGATTTTTGTGTGAGGGAGATTTATGGGAGGCTGTTTGCCACAATGCGGATGCGAGTTATGTGTGCGCGGATGCGTGTGTGTGCGAGTACAGGCGAAAAGAGGAGCATTGTGGGAATATAAGAAAATGAGCCCGGCCGACCGCATGTGGTAGTTTAACGAAAAACAAGACCATTTCGCTGCTAGCCATTTGCATTCCATTTCAGTCCAGCATACTTGACTGCCGTTGTCGGATTTCCCAGTAGGGCCGCCAGTATTGCCGACGGTAATCCCATAGCTGCTACTCGTGCCGGATAGGGACACAGCTAAAAATGACTGCAATTGTCTATACCTGGATGAATAGTTTAAACTCTTAAAACAAACTCAAACTCATTTTACAAGATTGACCTTCAGAGTCGACGCAGCCTGCACTACTGGGTCTAATACGGCCAGCAATTTGTTGGATATTATGATTGCAAGCCTGTTCTCCATTCAACAGCTGATTCTTGCATGGCCTGCTCCATTCAACTTGATTATTATTACATTCGAGCCCCAGTGGCATTGCCACAATCTTGGACGGCGGCACCGTCGTTTTGGCCGCCAGATGGTTTGCGGACGCTTCCAGATTTGTCTTTTTTGCTGTAAGATTAATTGTTTCTCTGCCAGGGTCACTTTGTTCATGTACACTTGGTGGTTTGTAGTTGTTTTTTTTGTTTTTTAAGTCTACATTGGGCATGCAGTGACTTCCGTTGAGCAGTCATCAAGGACTGCAAAAACTAAACAAACACAACATCAGTTGCAAGATCAGGACAAAATAAAGTGGCGCACGCATGCAACCGTATTTTCATAATAATTGAGGACTTGTGTTGTGAGTCTTGCTGGTCTTTATTAGGGATGTAATGATACCGGCAATATCGTGATATCACGATATTAAAACTGCCACAATATATCGTCATCGTCATATCACGATATTAAAAATCTGTTAAAAAGTCAAGTTGATTTCCATTTGTGCAGTTCTAGCACCCTCTGGTGGCTAGTTTTTTAGTGCCATTTAATTTTCACAAGACATGTTTTGGCCCTCCTATATTTAAAATCCACGCTAATGGTCGGATGAAGGGGAACGTAATATGCTTGTGAATCGAGTCAATATGGGGAGGAACTCAATGTGTGCGTACATTAGCAAGTAAGTTCCTCAATATTTAACTATTAGAAATTGTAGGTTGTTTATATGTATAAATATTATGTACAAAAGCACAATATTGTGTTTTTTTTAGTATGAGCTCTTTTTTTTTTTATAATATTGTGACCTTGTTTGTATTGCCAACATCCCCACAATATTGTGATAATTATCGTATCGTGACCTTCACATCGTGATATCGTATCGTGAAGTTTGGATATTGTTACATCCATCCATCCATCTTTATATTGATATGGTCTGTCCAGGACCTTGTCTTGAGATTCAGCCATTATCTTTCTATTCTTTGTGTTGCAATGTTCTTCTTTTCAAAGTCTCAGATAAAAAAATAAAAAAAAAGGAATTGTGCTTTCTTTGGAGTAGCAATCCTCCTTGGCAGTAAAATTTACTGTCATGTTTATTTCTCCTTTAAATGGTGCCGTATTTCTGAGGAACATTTGTAGCAAAATAAGCTCCAATAATAATACAATAAGAGTACAAAATAAAGTGACTATGGTTGGATATTGCCAAAAACCTCATGACACAATGCATATCACCCTATCCCGATATTTTACATGATTTTACACACATTTTTTTCAGAATATGCTATTTTTATTATGCTGGCTCGCAAAAATGTTTTCGTATGTCATCTGTGCGCGCTGCCCAGTAACGAGCAGCTTTTGCAGATGTGCCAGCAAAATTTAACTCCATATCGATGCATGTACAATGAAGAGGCCCGCAACACTATATTCCCGTATTGATTTTTTTTTTTCAGCACACCCCTACAGTAAACCTGGTTCTTGCGGCAGGTACATTTAAAGATTTTGTTGAAAAGTCAAAAGCTGCCTCCAATTGACTCATGACTTTGCTAACAAACCTCTTGTTTGCTCTGTTCTTGGTCTTTTGGCGGCAGGTCTCGTAACACCACGAAAGGGAGTGCTTGTAGAAACCCCGCCCCCCTGTCTCCCCAGGAAAAACACTCCACAGGCTTTTCTGACTTCTCCCACCCGGTGCGTGTCGTTTGGGTCAACATGGTCGCCTGCTCTCCACTTCTGCCTGCTCCGTCCAATTAGCAGCTTTTTGCCCGTCACCGTGGAGGGTCCGGACTCCTGTCACGGGTGATCGGCGCCCCAATCGGAAGTCCTCGGAATTGCTTTGACTGAAGACAACAATCGGTCGCATTTCTTCACCTTTCTAGAACCTCAGCAGGGCCTTTGGAGAGAAGTGATCGCTCTCTGCTGTGAAGAGAGAGAGGCCTTCTGCTGGAGCAGACCTCCCTCCCATATTTTTATAGACCAAAGAGCAAATGCGCGAGGACTGACACAGTGGACACTCGCTGGTTGTCACCCAGCCGTGGACACCTAGCGTTGCCTGGCACACGCACGGATCAAAGGAGTACTTTTGACCATTTCCTGACTTCTTTTTTCGTTCCTCGGACTGAACCCAACGCTGTACTTTGGAACTGGAGATATAGGTACTACATACGTATAACTGTGTATCAAGAAAAAAAAAATGTGACTGGCGTTGTGTTGGCGAAGGAAAAAAAGGAGGCGCGTAAAAAATAATGAAAAGACGGCGTGAAGAAATGTCATTAAATGTATTTTGAAAGGCCCTCAAAGTTATATATTTAACAGTTTTTATATGTTGTACCTTTGTAGAGAAGCTTATTGGACTTGTGGTCACAAATGCCGATTAGGATGTGAACAAATGCTGTTGTTCTCATTACCGCTGGCGCTCGTAGTCTTGGGTTTTTTCCGTTCACACCTCACTAGCTGCTTTCTTTTCATGCTCGTTTGTTTCCAAGTCACTGTCCAGCAAAAAAAAAAGAAAACCTGAGGACGGACCCTGCCGCCGACTTCACATTGTAAATGTATCGTAGTCAGTGGAAGCCATTGAAGACTGCTAATTTGCTATGATATTGTATTGTACACAATGTGGAATACTGACCCATTTCCTCTCGAAGGCTTTTGATCTCTTAATTTATTTCCGCGCTTGTGTTGGCCGGCACAACGATCGGGCCCCTCTGTCGGACGTCCACGGGCGGAATGAGGAGATCGAACGGGAGCGCAGCAGAGATATTACCGTCATTGACATACAGTACTTTTTTTAATCATGAAATATTTTAAGAATAAATTAAATACCATGAAAGAATTGTCCCTTGAAAATGTAGATGGTGTTGGATCCAAATGGTCTTCAACTGGAGTCCCACAAGGTAACTCAACTCATCGACATGGTTTCGAGCACGTTGGACAAGATCCCAAGACGACCCGGTACCCAATCAGTGGTAAATGTTGTCAAATTACTACAAGGAGTCAGTTGTCATGGCAACCAAATCATACACGCTTTGTTCGTCTGCCAATGTTGAGCCCCAGTGTTCCATATCCGGCACAATTGTGACAAAACAAGACATCGCAAAAAAATGAAGCGTTAATGCTAATGGGATGCGATTATCACAAGAGGCCGTGATGATTTCATTTCTCAACGTCTTTGTAAGAAAGGAGCTCCTCCTCTCATGGCTGATTTGGCGCATATTCGTGGTCTGTTCATTAGCGACTCTGCAAATTCTTTTGTGTGTCGATGATGAGCCCTGTCACGGATTTGAGGACCATTGAGACGACTTGAGCGTGCCACACAATAATTATCACCCTCTGGTTTCCAACTTGATAACAAAAAAAGCTCTTAATTAGCCAGAAAGTGATATAGCAGCAAGAAGAAATATTGCTTTAATGTAGTTCTCCACTGTATATGTTTGAAGGTTGTTATTTTTGGATATGGTATACAGTCTGTGCATTTTTTCCATCCAACATTATTACAGCCAAACACAAACATTGTATGCGCACAAGAATATATGACGATTTTTTTTAATAAGCTGCCATGTTACCTTGAGTTTTTTTTTTTTTTTTTTTTCCCCTGACAGCATGCATTCCACGGCAAATATGTGATTATGGAGAAGAAAAATCAAGACGGATCCCCACGGAGGTTCAATTGGTGCCACTCTTAGTTAATGTAACGTTTTTGCATTCATTTGAATCTCATTTTTTCCAAATTTTTTTTCCCAGTTGCAGGTTCCTGCTTCCTGAGATTTTATCACATTTGGTGTGCAGTTAAGATGAATGTAATTATCTTGACAGATCTAATTTCACACTAAGAAGTCTTTCTTTACAATCTATATTTGATTACGTGCAGAGAAAGTGGATCGATAGACAATATGGCCAACGCAGCTGCTTACCTGAAGATGTGCCATAGAAATAGTTGCAATAATCTGTCATGGTTACACCAACAAAGTCATATAGATTCTTTCTATGCATTTTTTTTTTTTTTTTCGATTGATCAGCAGGTTTAAAGCTTCACAAAGTGCTTTGAAGCATGTCCTGCGGGGTCACATGGAAGGTTTGTATTGTTCTGAGAGCTCATCTATTAGAAAATGTGTTTGCGCTTTTGCTCCTACACTGCAAGCAACTTTGTTATGTAAGACGTGTAGAAAGCTGTGTTCACACACACTAGTTCAAAAGAAAAGAAAGAACACATTTTTTTTTTTAGATAATTCAAAGAGTTTTAGAAGTATATACACAATTATGTTGTGGAAATATGAATAGTCCAACTAACTAATTTGGCAAATGAAAAGAATTGCATATTTATGTACTCTACTTTTAATGAGGATATAATGAGTGAGGTGGAAAGTTAAGCTTTTTTTTCTGCTTTTTTTCTTTCATATTTCCAATCTGTTTGATTTACATTTTAAACAGGATATTGTGCATAGGTCTATATAGCCTATAGAATGTGGAGGGAGGGAATTGTGACACATATACATTGAAAGATGTATACACATACACCTGTGCATATATACCTACGTATATGCATGAACACACTCACACACAGTATTAAACATTTGACTATTTGAACTTACTTAAATTTGATTTCACTTTAGTTATTTTGATTAATAAAAGGTTAAAATATTGCATTGGCACATATTTTGTAATACTTTACATCATTTTACTTTATTATTGAGTCATTTCTTTTCAGTTTATTTTTGAATGTTATTTTACTTATTTTATTAGTGAATGATAATTGTTCTGGTTTTCTATTCTAATTGTATAATCTTTCTCTATAAGGCTATGTTCACACAGCAGCTCATTTCTGATTTTTTTTTTTTCCTATAAGACACGTATTTGATAAATTATTTATTCATTTTTTTCCCCATGCAGTGTGAACAGTACAATTCCGATCTTTTTTGTTTCTTTTCAAATCTGACCTGGGCTTCTTTCATATGTGTATGTGTCTGCACTGTGAACGTTCAATTAGATATATTGCAATCAAAATCAGGAATAAAGATAGTTTTAAAGCCACCGTAATGAATTATACAAAGAATTAGGATTAAACCTTAATGTACTTTTACTTGAATACAGGATGTACCAATGACAATCACTATAACTGCCATTTTGTTCATGTACAGCGGACACAGTGTTAAACAGTTGAGACAGAAAAAAAAGACATGGCTGATGGCATACTGATCTGTAATCAAGACGTCTGGAATTTTAACCACCAGCCCGCTCCAACTCTCCCCAACAAGGCTGACAGCTGGCGACCAATCGGTCACACAAGATCACTGAATGAGGAAAAAAAATGACCAGCTTTTCAGCAGCTCCTTCAAAAACTCATTTACATGCTGTCAGCTTCCATTATGGCCGCCGACCTGCAGCCGAGGCCCTGCAGGACAGCGCGGCGTCCGGGTGCAGCAAGCGTGCCCGCCGAGCTATACCGTCGGCCTGACCCGCTTCTCTGCACCGCTAGACAACCACTTCTCCGGTGCCGGGGCTCCTCTTTACAACCCCACCCCTGCGTGGTGCACACTCTCCTCGTAAAAGAAGGTGATTATCAAAGTGCCTGCTTCCCCATTTTTGCCCCTTTGAAACAATTAATCCACTCTACATGCACCTCCAAGCATCAGCAAGGAGGATAAGGCTGCTAAATGCTGAGCCTTGAATAAATCTTTTTTGGAGGAGCACTGGATATTTATCTTCCACTTTGTGCCAGAGAAGGTTATTTTAGTTAACTAAGATTAAAAAACAAAAATTCAAAAAACTATTTCGCTAACGAAATAAAAACAAAAACTAACTGACATTACATTTTATGTTTACAAAACTAACTAAAACTAGCAAAAATGTCCTTAGTTTTAGTCTTTGATCATGAATTTAATGTATGAGCCTTAGGGAATGATTTTAAAAGTGATTTTAAGTGGATTTATTTTGATATTAACCGGAATAAGAATGTTTGAAAGTGTGTCAGACAGAACGTCATCTAGCAGCAGCCAATAGAAAAGCACTCCTGTGGTGTTTTTTAAATATTGGGCACAAATACACATTAAAAAAAAAAAAAAAAAAAACCTAATACTGAAACTAACTAAAACTAAATTAAAACTAAGCATTTATTAAATAACTAAAAGTAATAAAAACTGCCTCATGGGTCTCATCTTCGAGGCTCTAACAACATACAAAATAGAACAAAATGTGACAATCGTTATGTACTGACAGAAAATATAACTACTACAGATCAAAAACGAATGTAAATGGAGTTTCGGTAAGGCTAACTTTTACATTAGCATGACATTAGATGCTATAGCTAGTTGTAGACAGTCACAATAATAGCATAGCTACATGAGCATTTCTAAATACATTGAAGCGATTTTTAGTAACAAGTGTAGATAGTTACCATATGAGAGTCCGACAGGTTAGAGACAAAAAAAAGTCATAGCTGCAGCAATGAATCAGTCACTAGCTGTAAACAAATTCACGAGACTCCTTCTGGACACGTGCTCATTCAATGCAATCTATGTTTTTCATCTTAATTTGCCAGTCTAGGGTTTATCAGGCGGTCAAAAATAAAGTCCAGATATTATCATAATCATAATCATAATCAGAGACTCCTCTGCTGGAGACTTGAATGTTCAACTATTTTCTGTCCTATCCTGGAGTGCACTATTGGATCACTCTGACTTCTGATTGCTTTCTACTTTGATGCTTATTGGAATAGGACTATATCATCCCTTGTGGCAAAAATGATAAAGCAGACACATTCTGAGGTGTACAGCTGGGCAAATCAGATGAGGATGGTGGGATTTCTTTGGTGAAGATCTCCTGATATTCCTCATACATTATTCCTCATCCTTTCCTGTCGCTCTCATCAATTTACTTACACGAAAAAGCAGGTGAGAAATGATGGACTTGCACTTAAGTGAGCCCAGGCACCTTGCTAATGGAGTGAGGCTGAAGCGATTAGCACACCAAGATGACTGCAGCTCTCTCAGGGGAGGCCGGACGGCGGGAGACGGAATGCGCTTGTGAGTCCGGTTCGTTGGACAGCATCATCTCCAAGGACGAACGAACGCTTCTGTGGCTTTCTGTGACTCTTCCAGACTCTCTGCGTCTCTCTCGGCTCGGTGGCCACTTCCTTCTGAGAACATCCGGTTTAAAGCCTGGTACTGTTCATTGAGGACTAGGCGTCATCTTGGTCTCATGAGGCCAAAATGTCAACATTATAAAGAGGATTGCCTACCAATTTGAATTGTACCAGGAAATGCCTATTAATGGAGCAAACGCCTGTTGTGCATTTAGCTGTTTCGCGCCTTGTTAGAGAGCATAAAAGGGAAACATTGAACAACTGGACATGTGCGTTCAAAAGTTTCTAGAGTGTCAAATGAAGTTCAACATCCCAATTTCACTAACATTTTATTTGTAGAACCTACGGTGCTAAAATTGAGTTAACTACAATCCCAACCAGGAAGACCAAGGCTGATCTTATCAAAGTAGAGATTTCAGAAGACCGTCAGCATTAAATACACCATGTCATTAATCTTCTTCCCTTATGAGAGACATTTCCTAAATGGAATTATATAACTTTGCTACTGGGGTCTAAAAATATCCTCAAAGATAGAACAGTCCTGAAGTAACTTCTGCAAAAGTTGAACAGAAAAATACGACTGACCAACTTTTTTCTTTCCTTTTTACTAAAGCCGCAGGATGGAGCTTTTGATAAGCAGAGGCCGTGCGAGATCCTACTGAGCCCGAACACAACCTAGTGATGCTCAAAGCGCGCTAGCCTCGCCAAGGATTCTTTTATCTAACTGGTAGCTGACAACGACAAACCACCAACCACCAGTCATGCCTGGTGCTAGAATGAAACAGGAGCACCAGTGAGCACAGGTCAGTAGCGCCTGATCAATACAACTTTGGAACACTCTTTTGTATCCGGATCCAACTGCCAATAAAGTCCTTGTTAACTAAATGTGTTTGTCCGAAGGCGAGCCATTACACCCAGTGGCAGCTTCCAAAAAGTCCTCACATATCCATATACACCCTCTGCTGCCACCAGCCATGAATAATTGATAAGGCAGCACCATCTCAGCCTTCTCAAGTATGAGTGCTGTGTATCTGTCTCATAATGATTAGTGGAAGGGTCAGACCGCTCAAGGCTCGGGTCCCCAGCATCCGCCCTTAATCCCCCCCTAATCCCCGAAACAATGGGCTGCGCCATGCAGGAGGGACTGTCGATTTTTATCAGGCCGCTCAGAGGGATCAACGTGCTTTCACACAACAAACACAGCAATGATAGTAGTTGAAGCGCCGCATGCTCTTCTCGACGGAGTACCGTTTGCGAGAAACGACACAGCACGAAAATGTGATCCTACCAAAGAGGAAATGCTATAGACGATCAAGAAATCAGTTGGTGTTGCACGAGCTAACATGTTTACCTTTTCGAACCCCGCGATTGCTGGCCACCTCAGTTTGCGTTTCACCTGAAAGGATCAAGACCTGCCTGTTGCATTGAGCCAGAGGGGCTCGCTTTACTTTGGCTTTGGATTACAGAACAAGTCCTCAGCACAAAATTTTGCCACAGAAATACTTTATGGAGTAATACGGAATTGAAGGATCTGCTCGCAATTCTAATCGGTAGCGGGAAATAAAAAAAAAAAAAAAAAGTACAAATACAGTACTTTGTTACAGTACTATAAGTCACATTTGTTTCATAGTTTTGCTGGTTCTGCAACTTATATTCAGGTGTGACTATATACATTTTTTCTTCCTTCTGATGTAGTTTTCAAACTTATTTGTCTTTATTTTTTCCCCTTATATATTACAATTGTAGCTCTTCCTCTAGCTGAAAGAAAATATATAATTATGCATCCACAGTTTGTTTGTTTGTTTGTTTATTTAATGGCCAATTCCTCATTTGTGTTCAGTGTTTCTCTTTGTGTCTCAAGTGTCCCCTTGTCCAGTACTGCCGCATGCATGCAAGGTGGCAGTAGTGTACCAAAAGCACCCGGCAACCGCGAAAAATAAAGAACAAGTCATGCATTGCCGCCGGTGGCCTTATTCTCATAGCCATGTATATCTATGTTAAAGAAGGGGGAGCTGATGCACCAAAAGTCTTTGATAACCGTCCAAAGGAAGTAGAAGAAGAAAGAAAGCCAACTCCGTTGTTGTGTGGACGTCAAGGAATTTATCATTTAGATCAGAAATATGCACAATAACAATAACCGAACTTTGGCTCCAATGAGGTATTGTAGTTTAGGTAAGCCACCACCAAAAAATAAAAAATAAAAAAAATAAAAAAAATAAAAAGCTTTTCAGCAGTCTAAACTTTATCTGACATAACTTGCAGTTTTCTAAACAGCGTTTGTGTGTGATTAGTTTTCAAGAAGTTGAGGTGGCGAATGCGATCTGCTCGCATGAAAACGCAGTCCAACGTTTGCTCGGAGCAGCTCAAGCAGGAACTGTTTCCTTTCTTTGTAAGCAATGGGCTCTTTTTTTTTTTTTTCTAAATAGGTAGGCTACTTTGAATAACAGGTGGGCACGCTTGAGCAACGCTCCGAAGTTTTGAACGGGTGACATGCTCAGTTTTCTGACGTCACATGATGACCAAAACCAGAAATCAGGTGAGCAGTGATTGGTTGTTACCGGTTTCCTGGGCACTTATGTCGTTTTCAGTCAACAGCAAGTGACTTAATTGGACATGAAAAATAATTTCATTTAAAAAAAAGAAGAGTGAAATTATTTTACATTCTGTATTTATATGTGACAATACAATTCTATTCTATTGTATTTTCTATTCAAATCATGCAGTGGAACGGGTAGTGAGGTGTGCCAAAAATTAGATTCACATAAGAATTAAGATTCTCATTTACTACCATTGCGGCACGGTAGTCGAGTGGTTAGCACGTCCGCTTCCCAGTTCTGAGGTCTCCGGTTCGAGTCCAGGCTCGGACCTTCCTGGGTGGAGTTTGCATGTTCTCCCCGTGCCCGCGTGGGTCTTCTCCGGGTACTCCGGTCTCCTCCCACATTCCAAAGACATGCATGGCAGGTTAATTGGGCGCTCCGAATTGTCCCTAGGTGTGCGTGTGAGTGTGGATGGTTGTTCGTCTCTGTGTGCCCTGCGATTGGTTGGCAAACAGTCCAGGGTGTCCCCCGCCTACTGCCCAGAGCCAGCTGAGATAGGCGCCAGCACCCCCCGCGACCCTTGTGAGGAATAAGCGGTCAAGAAAATGGATGGATTTACTACCATTCAGAATTGATATTAAATGTCCCCAAACCATTGTTTTATGGTATAAAAGCTATACAATTTATAGCTAGCTCCATAGTAGTGGTCCACATCCTGATTTTATGTAAAAAAAAAAAAAAAAAACATCACTTTCCTTAAGCCTGGTTTGCTTAGTTTTTAAAAATTTAAAAAGAAGCGGCGTTATTTAAAGTGTAAACAGCGCAAGCATGGACTTTCTGTTGTGCCTTGACTTCTTTGATTTTGGATTCCCCATCGTGGCCTCGTCTTTGATTGGCTGAACGTCACTGCGTGCTCGTTTGTCCTCGAGGCGTACCACACGCAGTGTGAAGTCGGGCCAAAACAATCCAACATGATGAGATCGGAGCGGCCCAAACAACCTTCTCAGTGGCTGACATTTGCTTCGACGCAAGTAAAGTAGTCATAATAATCAGTCTGTTCATTAAAATCACACTTTAAAACAAGCATTAATTGATACTATACACAAGTCAAAGCACTTTAAAGACAACCATGCTCAAATGTTTCTAGCATTTTTGGCTACCTCATTTAGTGTGATGTTTTCAGTCATGAAAGCTACTAAAAGTTAATTGACCCAAGTTTAATTGGATCGACCGCCACTATTAACAAACCACCAACAAGCTTCTGTGCTGTTTAGTTGACCGGGCACGTCGATGGTGATGCATTTATGCAGAGTTTACCAAGTCATTAGGATTACTTCCCACCTCACTATATTATCCAGCACTGAATGCCAGCCAGGCCTTTTGACCCAGTTGAAGACATTGTGTGAATACTAGAAAGTTGTATTTCAGCTTCGGGACACCTTCCACCCCTGTGCATTATGATAATCTATTCAGCCAGCCTCGTTGCTCCAAAATGGTCCATAAAACATACAAAATCACCCACAAGGATCAGATGCAAACCAAGTGGTGGTTGGATTTTTACACCATAGATGCATAAAAACGTGTTACAGCTATTATTTGGCATTTGTTAGAGACGTCAGTCGATGTGTGGATTTAATAGAGCGCGCTCTGATAAAGTCCCAGCAGAGATCGCGTGGTGTCCAGAAGTTTGCTCCGGCAGCTAATTGGTCAAAAAGTAAAACCTCTCACAGGAATTGGAGGCACCGTTATCATGGCAAGTCAGCCACGCTATTAATGAGTTGCACCCCCCCCAACCCCCTTTCTAACTACATTTCCGCTTAGCCTGGGGATGGGGACTTGTGCTTGGGAATAATTACTACAATGATGGCCAAATGTTTACCTTTCAGCAGAGTCGGCACACTGGAGAGTTTTTGCAAGAACGACACAATGACGCATCTGCGCACCATGACCTCTGTCAAGCCAAAGTGACCTTGGGAAAAGGAGATGTTTGGAGGGAGGGATCAATGGATGGAGGGACGGGCATTTCCTTGGAAAGATGGCCAAAAATGTCGATGAATGAGGACAGATTTCGTTCTGACCCACCGATTGCCATTCATACAACAGAATTATTTCAGTATGGACTGTATACTTTTTATGACATTTTTATTTACAGTAGTTGTCTGCCATTATATTTTTCTATAAAGGTGTTGATAAAAGCTGAGGCAAATTTGAAATCTGCTTGGTTAAAAAACATAGTAGAACCATTGAATATAGAATTTTAACTACTGATTCTGAATGCCCTGGGCAAATTAGATTGTCATAGCAACACATATGGACTGGTATCTGATTGAAAAAAAAAAAGAAAAGGGATCCACACAGGTACCGGAAGCAGTGTAGTCAAAAGAAAGACTACAAAATGGAGAGAATAAAGTTTGGAATACATTCATACAATTTGATAGGGGGAAAACATGAGAATTTAGTTTGTAAATGTAGGCCAGCAAGGCTAGCCATGACAGCTAAGTCATAAAAACAAACAAAATCCATCCTATGATTGACAGCAGTAAATGTCTGTCATTGCTGTGAGGATCATCCTCATCTGCAATCTCTTCACCCACCTCACACGTCCTCGTGCCCACCGTGGCGTGACAGGTGACTGACGACGCTAACAATAGCGGGCGTGCTGCCGTCCCCCCTCCCCTCCCCCCCTCCGTCCCAGCCAGCGAGCGCGCAGGCGGCATGATGAATTACCCTCATCAGTTTGTTTCGCCAACAGGCCCGCGCAGGTCACCGCCAAGGCCGGTCGTGACATTTAGTCGCGGACTGTATATGCAAATACCTGCCAATCAATTAGCGCGGCCCCCGTCCTTCGGCTCGGCGACGCTGCCCGTTGTGATTAAAATGAATTGATTGCGGGCCGAAATCACAAGCCGCCGGCCTGCCAAAAAAGAACTCGGGGTCACTAGGACGTAAAACGCTATGAGAAATAAAACTGCCCGTTATTCTTTATCACCAGCTCATAACTGCTTAAAGTACAGTGAAATGTGCTGAAAATGAGCAATACAAACAAGGGTGGCACTTTTAAAGGGAGGCTGCTCAAGATTCCAAAAAACGGATGCTCCAATGCGATATTTCGAGCGTCGTGTTGGATCGGTTTGCTTCTTTGAAGGAAGGCGCTCACGTGAAGGGATGTCGGTCAGAAGCGACGAGCGCTCAAATGAGTCATGCGCACAAGACGGCGGGCGGATTTGGGCTCCGTCTCGAGGGCTTAAAAGGTGAAGTAAACACCTGGCTGAGCCGGTGATTAAAGGGGGCGCTTATCATTCAAAGCCACGTCTCCTTCCATAAACACACTTTTGAGCAGGAGGAGTTAACGCGAGGAACCAGGGGGTGTCGTCTTGAAAAGGAAGAAAAGAAAAAAAAACTCGTTTCCACTGTTAAGCGTGGCACATTCCAGGAGGCCATCTTATCGCTCAGCTTGAGGCAGATGGCCGCCCACCCACTCGCCAGTTTCTGTCAAATCATCGACGCTGAATGATGAGGGACTGTTGAGCGTTTCCAGGTAATTATCTGTACCTTCATTAGAGCGAGCGGTCTTGTTGCCTTTGTTATGAATTCCACGACACGTAGCTGCCGATGCGGTTACGCCCGCCATCTGCCGCAACTGCGCGCCCGTGGCACTGTCTTCCAACAACCAGACGCCGAAACATGCCTGCCGGAATCCCGTCTGTAGATGCAATCCCAGTTAACTCGCAAAACATATGACAACAACATGCTTATTGACCTTTTTTTTTCCTGTCGCAAAGATCCAATATAAATACTCGATCCAAAAAGTATGCCTTAATCCAAGAAGGAAACAATACATGCGTATCACTTTTAATACCGTCGTGTCCCCCAAATTAAGTTTCATTATTGTCAACATGTTTTCTGAAGATACTAATTCCAGTTTTGTATACCGGTATATATTGCTTGATCTGCCTTTTGCCATGAAAAATAAAACACGAGCTGTCTTTACCGTTAATACCACTGGAGAGGGATTTGTAATCTGAAGTGCCAGGATGTAGCAGCCATTTTGCGTTCACACAACAGCAGATAGCAAAATGAAAGGCGTTTTTTTTTTTTTTTTTTTCCCTTTCCCCCGGTGGGCTGAGTGGTTAGCACGTCCGCCTCCCAGTTCTGAGGACTCCAGTTCGAGTCCAGGCTCCGGCCTTCCTGGGTGGAGTTTGCATGTTCTCCCCGTGCCCGCGTGGGTCTTCTCCGGGTACTCCGGTCTCCTCCCACATTCCAAAGACATGCATGGCAGGTTAATTGGGCGCTCCAAATTGTCCGTAGGTGTGCTTGCCCGTATGGATGGTTGTTCGTCTCTGTGTGCCCTGCGATTGGCTGGCAACCAGTCCAGGGTGTCCCCTGACTACTGCCCAGAGCCAGCTGAGATAGGCGCCAGCAACCCCCGCGACCCTTGTGAGGAATAAGCGGTCAAGAAAATGGATGGATGGATGGATGGATGTTTTTTTTTCTAAGATCTGAAAGTTTTGGAACGTTTGCACTATTCAATAGAGATTAATGTTTTGTGTTTAATGCACAATTCGGATGATTTATGTGCTTGTGTTTGCGGAGTTTGAAGGGCAACACATAAATGGTGCAACTCAGATGATTTTTTATTTTTATTTTTTTTGATGTGATTGTCTTCACCGTTATGCACGTTTGTCATTATCGTTGGGCTACAGTGCTGCCTTGGGGTGTGTGTGTGTGTGTGTGTGTGTGTGTGTGTGTTTTTTCTTTTTTACGAGTACAGCAATAGCAATCCTATCAGGCATTATCCTCTGCAAAATAAAACACTACTTTTACTGCATCTTAATCACAGTATTTGTGAAACTCTTCTTTGTTAGTGTCTGCATGACTGTGGCCAAGTCACACACATTAGAAGAAAAAAAAAGAGAGAGCAATGATGACATGTTGAATCGGTAAGACTGGCGAATGAACAATACTGAGCTCTCAAAAAAAACAAAAAAAAAAACAAGGTGCCTCAATGAATAAATAATAATGAACAAATTGACTTGCACAAAACAACTTGCATGAGATTTGACGGTTAAGACTTGAGATTTATTTGAGACTTGCACATGCACCTGCAACAGTGTAAAATATATCTAATAGGTCAGTTTTGTTGCAGAAATGTGTTCTTTGCTTCGACTGGCTGATGTAAAAAGAAATATGCGAGGCTTCTGCAGTAACTTATCTACTATGCCAAGTGCCAAGCTTGTAATATTTGGTATGAATGACAAAAGCTGTAGAATGATTATCGATTCCCACGTTGACGATCAAAAGTAAGCATTAGTATTTTTATAAATTGTAATTTACATCAGCGCTCATTCAAGAGGTCATTTTTGTTCTGGAAGTGGGAATAGGTCGATGACAAAATGCAATTGGGTATAGACATGAAATTAACCAGTATACTAACAATGAAGCTGCTTCCCTCCATTCCGGTCCAGGTGACAAAGTGGAAAATGGAAAATAATAGAATTTTACATGAAATAATCTGTGGGAATATTCAGGATGAAAATTGTCATTTTTCAAATTGGGATGGGGGGGTGAAGGCTGCACACTGTAGCACACAGCCCATACATAATTTATAGCACTGCATTGAGCCATAATCTTTGCTCTGTACGCTAATGAAAGCTGCACTGCTGCATTTTTACAGCGGGCCATAATGTGGCGAGAGAGAGAGAGAAAATCGCATCGTGAGCGGCTGCGACGATGACTTTCCACACTCCTGCCGTTGGCTGTTTTCTCCCCGCAGACACTTGCTGATGCTTTCCTCCAAAAGTCCATCAAATGCCACTGGAGGCTGCAGGTACAACTCACTAGACTTTGATGGCTTCCAGTGCAATACAATACTTGCAAGAGTAGCGTGGATTGCTTCACTAGACTCTTTTTCAAAGCGCCGGACGCTTTACTCCAGCCATCTTGATGTTTATGTGACAGAAGCATTTGCATTAGCCTGAGTGGAACATTATTCACCATCTGCCCCCGCACCCCCAAAACCCACCCTCCTTCCCTATTTCCGTCTCACTGCCCATCAATTGCACGGCTCGGGTCGGTCTCATCGAGTGCAGCCGAGTGCAACCGATGCGCATGCACGGTCGCTCGCGCTCGCAGCGTCGCACCGCTCAGCACCGGGGAGATTAGTGTAGTCGGCCACAGAGCTCGGATACACTTGCTCGAACTCACTTGTAAAGAATCAGCATTTTGCACATACTGTAGTAAATATGTCTGTCAGCCCATCTGGATGGAACGCATGGAAAGGTATCCTGGTTGGGTACAATTCTAAATTGTCCATTGCGTGACTGCGACTGCTTCTTTTCTTCAAAGGTGTCTAGCGATTGGCAGGCGACCGGTCCAAAAGTCAGTTTCAGCTTATTTCTAACATTCGGCATGATTTTCAGCGCATGTCAAATGTACCATTCAAACCAGCAGTTTCACAAGATGGCTTGGCACCAAAGTCAAAACATTTTTCAATACCTACATGAATAGTTGCTAATAAATCGTTACGTAAGACAGGAAAGGACCACAAAAAATAATCAGAAAACGCTAGTAGTATTCCATGTACTTTTTCCACAGAAAATGGCTGAAAATTTAGATAAGGGACAAAAAAAGATGGTGGAGAATCTCCATCCATCCATCCAGCCATTTTTTTGACTGCTTATTCCTCACAAGGGTCGCGGGGGGTGCTGGCGCCTATCTCAGCTGGTCCTGGGCAGTAGGCGGGGGACACCCTGGACTGGTTGCTAGCCAATCGCAGGGCACACAGAGACAAACGACCATCCACACTCACAAGCACACCTAGGGACAATTCGGAGCACCCAATTAACCTGCCATGCATGCCTTTGGAATGTGGGAGGAGACCGGAGTACCCGGAGAAGACTCACGTGAGCACGGGGAGAACATGCAAACTCCACCCAGGAAGGCCGGAGCCTGGACTCGAACCGGAGTCCTCAGAACTGGGAGGCAGATGTGCTAACCACTCGACCGACCCGTGGAGAATCTAAAATGTGAAAATATAATGAAAGAAAAAAAATTAAATTAAGTCACTGCTAGAATATAGTATGAATGTAGTTGTAAGTGGTAATATAACTATTCACCAATAGATGGCAGACATGTCTAACTACACTGAAACTACCCTACACTGATTTGAGTAGTCCTAATAATTTTTTGTGGATTGTGAATGACACACTGTATCCAGTCCTAACCATAACCATAGCCCTTCCCTAATTTGGATGATGGAAGGTTCTGTTCTTTTGTCATTGTTTTAATTTCTTCAAATCTGGGAACCGTATGATCTTAACTCGAATTTGGCCTGGGATGGGACTAACTCAATTAAAAGTAGTAATATGAGAGGGAGCAAGGAAAAAACAAACATGCGCAAAACCTAGTACCTCAATAATATGAACATTTTGAGTGACTTGATTTTTGTGAGAAAAAAAATGAGCACACACAATTGAGCAAAAAAAATAATAAAACACAAAAGAACAATGATAAAACAGTCACTGTGCTGAAATTCTGATTAAAATGGTATTGGATTTAAAAATTGCTGTGAAAGTTGCTTCTTTAACATCTAGTGGGAGTCGATTCCGTCAATAATATCTTTATTTACTGAAGAAATAACTAAAGGGTGTGAATTTAAAGACAGAATGATATGAGCATCTATATAATACCTGAAAAATAGTTTAACAGCTTTGTGTTTTACTTGTTTTATCACTTGCCACCAACACCTGCATCTTGTGTGTTGATTTCTTTTCATGCTGTGACTGATATCAAAAGTGTCCTTGGATGTTAAAAAGGGCCAATTCGATCCAATTTGCTTGCACATTTAAGTCATTTAAATCTAGCCACTGCCAAATACTTTCCTCGAACAAAGAGCATGATGGCAAACAAAATGATAGGCTGTCTTTGGTCTCACCTCAGGTGTCGGTATTGCTCATGAAGAGTCATCATTCAACAACAACAAAATACGGTGCTTTACAATCTATTTGAATGTAAAACGGCTATTGAAGTGTGTCTGTGTTTTTGGGGGATGCGAGGGCCTCATTATTACAGGCAGTGCCGTTCAAAGGATCCTCTACCACCTCCCCACCTGAGGTTCTCCTCTTGGGTGGTTAATGTCAATCGCCTGGCCGACTTCTGAGGCAGGAGGCTCCCGTCCGTCTCCCGCCATGAGCTCATGTATTATTCTCAGGCAAATTGCGCTTCCATTTGAAGAGCTGGGGAGGAGCGCTTTGAAACGCGAAGACTTGTAGACAGAACGTGGCCGACGACTTGAAACAAGGGCGAGAGATTACCAACTATTGCGCTGAAAGTGGATGCTGTTTGTCGAAGTGCTGCGCGGTTAATCACGCCTTCACCTCCAACTCAAAATGCAAAGAGAACAAGTCCCCTACCATTCAAAAGCACAGCGTGCTCATAGAAAAATTCCAATAAAAGCACCATTTGACTTGTAATTTTGTTTCTTTGCCTAGTTGGGAAGAATTGCAAGCATGCAAAGCCCACACAAGAAGGCCTGAACCTGAAAACTGCGATGCAAACCAATTCCTAACCACGAGGGCGCCCTGCTGCCCGTCATCCATCTTCTGTGTGCTAAAAAAGAAAACTCTTTGACAAACAAGTATAAATCCAACACATCCCAGTCGGATACAACAAAATAAATCTTTTGACAGTCACGGTAGGATTTTAAAAGCGCAGCTGCCTCAGTGTTGAGCACCCACGCATCAAATTAACTGTCTAATAAAACTGTGATAGACTGTTAACCACCTGCCATTTGTTAGGAAAATAACAAATCGCTATTAGAAGGGCTGTCTTCACTTTTTAGTTTCCATTAGCAGACTTTTTTTTATATATCATTAATGTCCAGCAAATGAGTTTAAAAACATCAAAGTGCAATCTTTCCTTCCTGGCAAGTATTTTCAGCAGCACACCGAGAGAGAGCACCTGACCCGATGTGCGTGACCCGCCGGTCGGTCTACCTCCGCAGCGCTTTGCGGGATACTCGGTCCCTGCAGCAGCTGTGTTCCAATTAGAGAGCCCTGACTTTCGTGCCCCCGTATTAGCATTCCATTTAGGCCCCCCCCCTGCCCCTCGCCGGGTCTCCACAGCCACAAACCGTCACCGGAGGCCCCTCGGCTAAAGACTGCCCACTAGCCCCACTAATTGACTCTTGATCCACCTACGGCGCGCAGGTAAGCCCACGCCGCATTAGCGGGAATTTAACACAAAAGTGCAAAGTGGAATATCATCTTCAAGTCTTTTCCCATCTTTTGGTGCATTAAATCAGTCTAGACCTCGGGTCCGTTTAATAGACACCCCAAAGGACGTCGCAGAGCTTCCCATTTCATATCAGTTCAAAGACAGTGCTTGTGGGATCAAAATTAAAAAAAAGTTTGAGCGTACAGTTGAAGAATAACTCAAGAAGGTAAAGACAGCAAAAATGGCAGCTGCATAAGTGTGAACATTAAAGGTTAAGTGGTTTATTTTGAGAGCTCAGAGTTATTTATTTGGCATCCTTTCCGACAACATCTCAATATCATGTCGCTCCTTTTTTTTTTTTTTTTTTGTGCGTGTGTGTGTGTACTCTTTAATTCACATCTTTGAAACCAGTTCCAAAGCCAAAATCCTTCACCATCACCTTGATACATCAGAATCCCAAAAGGATCATGAAGTTGTTAGGAGACCAGAGGAAGGATAGATGAAGCAATGTGAGATCCACAGACACCAACCTCCACCAACTCAGTGAGAGGGAGGAACAAACTGGTGTGGTGGATCTGGCATACCTGAGAACCTCCACCAAACTCTGGCCCGACGAGGCCCTCCAGAGCCCCCTGGGCCATTTCAGAGCACAAAATCCCAGTCCCCGCAGGAGCCAGTGGCCAAAGAGCCAACCCAGGACCCCGGAGCAATTTTCGCTTTTCAATCTTGTTCATTAGAATATAGTTTCATAATTATTCACAACTCTAATTAGAATTGTATTTGAGCTTTTTTTCCAACATTGGCCTAGTTGATCTCCTCTGCTCTACTGCCACCTGCTGGCCGTTTGTGTAATAACTACCATTTCTTCAACCGTTCTTTGCAGTTGAGAGGCTGCATCAAAGCCTTCTGTATGTTATAGCATAAAAACAAAACTCATAAAAACGTATAAATACATCTTTGGGAAACTTAAAAAATTAAAATAGAACGTATTTATACATTTTTGGGGGAGCAAATGAGTTAATATATCACAGCTCACCGAAAGCTTCGTTTTCTCGCATCAGCCCGTGTTGGAATTGGAACCCTCGTCCAAAAAAACTGGCTGTCCAAATTTGTGTCGCTTCCATGAGAGAGCCTGACAGGAAATGGATTGCAGTGCTTTCCTGGCCCAGTAAACAGGTTTCCCGCTTGTGAAGGTATAGATGGGTTTGATATAGGATGCTGTTTAACCCCAGAAACGACACCCTGGCCCACGGGACGGCCCGTTCCTCGCACCGCACATCCATCATGCGGGGCAATCTGGAAGCAAGGCTCCCTCCCCAAGGGGGAAGAAGCAAGAGGGTGTCAGATTTCGCCCATGCGTGCAAGCGGAGGTAACAACGGGCCCCGCCTACCACATTTCCCCTCCCTCACTTCAATTTTTGAACGCGGTCTTTTGTCATCCTCCATCATGTTCCGACTGCTAAACAGTGGAGAGAAGATCTGTTTGCTGGGCGCCACACTGGGGAAATCTTCAGTTTAAACTTGAAACACACAATTGTAGATTGTTGCGGGCGTGCTGGATTGGCGGCGGCTGTGAAGCTTCTTCTGTGTTGAGCAGCTCATTTCGGAACGGCTTTTAGGTGCCACCAGCCCCGCTGGAACTCCATTAAAAAAAGCGCACGGCGGCACAGCGTGACAGCAAAACGCTTATCAAGTCTGCAAACCTTTTGCGTTGCAGGAGAACAGCTTGAGGAGCCTTTCAAGAGTCACCTCTAAATTCACTCCTCGCAATTCAGAGGTATTTTTAGAACAAACGATGCTGTCAATGGCTGCTCTATCAGACCCATTTGGTGACATTTGGGAGTCCTTTCCACTCCTCTCATGTCGTCCTCAATGGGCGCTTTGCTTGTCATTGAGAGGCGTCGCTTTGTCAGGCTGTTAACCTCTCTCCGGTGGGCCGTCTTGTTGTCACTGATCAGGCCTCTCAATGTCATGTCACGTGTGAACTTCATTAGCGACGGGCCACGCAGGAGAGGGAAGAGAGCGTCACGTTTTCACAAAGCTGTACACTTGAGTTTGTTTTTGCTAGGGGACAGGCAAACCTGGTATCCTGAGAGGGATGGATTATTTCATTTAATCACTTATGCATAAATATATATGTGCCCAGTGCCCACTAATGAAGTTAAAATAGAAAAGAAAAAAAGATACATCTGATCTTTCCCATCGATAGCCTACTGGGCTGACTTTATTGCCCTTTGAGGTCAGTTTGATTTGGTTAAAACCTAAACCCCACCACCACCCCGCCCACCCCAACCCCACCCTTCATTATCCTCAAATTATGGAATATGCTTCCATTTAATTAGCAACTTTGACAATATTTCCGCCAAATAATGTCAAAATGCTGAGTCTGAGTGGATAGGCCACTTTAACCAGCGTACAGCACACCAAGAATTTGCCAATGCAGTCATCATGAAGGGTCACCAGGTGGCACTAGTGTGCAAAGCACTGTTAAACAAGCAGGAGAAGAAGGTTGATGCTCATTTGGAAATTAAAAAGAAAAACCAAAAAGGACGAAACGAATTACTTAAATTTATTTAAACAAACCACAAAAAACGTGATGTGAAGATGTTGAGAGCTGATGCCCGGTAAGAGCACTAATTTTCAAGAGTATCGTGTCGTAGCAGTTTCTCACAAGGATATTTTGCTCCTTGCATGATTTGCTTGAGGGGGCACAACAGCCTTTGACATTTGAGCACATCGCGTTGTAATTCAATCCGTTTGCTTCATTTAGCACATTGGGTCCTTTGTCACTTTTTTTTTTTTTTTTTTTTTTTCTCCTTTTTTCATGCTGTTTCTTGCCACAAGGTGGCGATAGTACCCGCCGGAAACTGCAGGGCGCTTCCGGAGAACTTGACTTCCGGCTCTACGTGTTGGGGGGAAATGTTTGCAGGCCACCCGGAAGGCGGAAGTGGAGCCGTGTTTGAGGTAGTGATGGCAAAATGAAGCCCCGTAAAGCAGTGAAGCCCTGCAGTGAAATGCTTCACACACACGTAGGGGCTTCAAGATGATTCAGTTCCTCGACTACGCCATCATGTGGACAGAAAAATGTATAACATGCTTGGTGCATGCAATAAAATGGTGGGGTGTAAATCATGCTCTAAATACAAAAGAATATATATTTGAAGAGTGTTTTAACATGAATTGTTCTGTGTTACTTTGTCTATGTTTGTGCTTATGCAACAAGTGAAAATGTGAAATAAGGAGGTAAAATAAAGTGCTTATTCATTTTTATTTAAAAACTATTTTTTCCGAAGTTTTTGGACTCAGGCGGTTTCTTTTTTTTTGCAGAGAATTTCACCTGCTTTGGAAAAAAACTCTTTCACATGGTACTGATGAAGCAGGGGTGCATCGATATGAGATAGCAAGTTTGTATAGAATATATTTCTGTGATTCCCAGTACTGAAGGGGACTTTCAACTGTGAACAGAAAAATGTGAATTTTATGTGTTGTCACATTTTATTTTATTTTATTATTGGAATCTGTTAAAATAGTACCGTAATTACAGTGCATTACCTTCTGAGGTGAGATCTGCTCAAAGTGCTCCTAAACAAGGGCAAATCTCTTTCTTGCTGGTTCCATCGCAAAAAGAAGCTCGTCAAATCGAATGCCAAAAGCAAAAAAAGTAGCGCAATAAGGGACCCGAAAACACAAAAAGTGAAGGGGAATCCATAGCGTTTCTTTGCCGCTTTTATTTCGAACTACACTCAAACCTAGCGAATCATTTCCTGAATCAGTCACGTGGTACACCTGCTTCGTGGGGCTTCAAACGTCACCACGTACGTCATCAACACACGCATTGACACGCCGTTCATGAACCACTCATCTGCATTACTCGGCACACGCTTCAGGGATTCGACCCGAGAAGCACATCACTAGTTTGAGGTCATTTCGTTTTAGCGCCTGAGGCTTAATGTGTGTAACTTGTGGTTAAATGTGCTGTTTGGGCTTAATTTCTGTTTCATTTTCGAACGTTTCTAGTTTCAGGCGTCGAGATAATTGGAGAAAGGTGTCCGGTGTGGGAGTGGTGTCAACAGGTGCACTAAAATGGCCACATGGCTCGCACTCGCAGCAAGATGGCGACCAGCGTTTGGACCACATTTTTAATGCACAAAGCTAGCACACTGGTTTGATTTGAAAATGTTTGGCAATGTTTGTCACAGTGGTTTTGTGCTTTTTGCAGGTGTTCACCAGAGCAACAGGAACTGCGTTCAAGGAAAGATTTGTGGTATATAGGTCTCTTACCCCCTCCATTTTTTTTCTTTCATTTTGGAAGGCCTTTGGTTTGCTGTCTGTGTCCAAAAAGAAATTCTAATCTCTGGTATTCTAATAGAGTTTTCAATTGTGTACCTCAGCATGATTGTATTTATTTATTTATTTATTTATTTATTATTTTTTTAAGCAAAGTACCCCCTAATCAGTGCAAAGCATTTTGGATTTTATATATCTCAGTTCTGTGCCAGTTTCAGTTTCTGCCTGGTGTTAACTCTGTAAATCTCTAAAACTGAGACAAAAAGTTATAACAGTGTATATAGTTCACTTAATTGGGAATAGTTTTGAATATATTCCAACAAAGTGCAATCGAACATATTCCAACAAAGTGCAATCGATTTATAAAAGCAAATAGGATATTGTCCAATAATGTGGACATTTCTGGCATGTGAAAAGCCACGCTTGTAGTAAAGTTTTTCTTTTTACAGTCTTTTCCTAAAGGTTTGACTCCCACCCCTCGACTCGTACATGATCAACCTGCAGGGCCCACTGAAAAAGAAAGAAATGGATTGGTTGATCCATTGCCGGTCACGTCTCAAGGTTTCCTTGGATGGGATCTAGGTCAGGGGTATGCTGCAAAACTTTGGCCAGCTGTGGGCTCAAGAAGCCCTTTTGAGATTTATTTATTTTTTTCATTTTTATTTTTTTGGAAGAACAGGCTACACAAATGCACTTGTTCTTGCAGGAAGGAGCTGGAGTCCATCGAGTTGAACCACAGAAGAGTCAAAATGTGCCAAAAGACAAGAGTGAGCAAAGTTCAAGGGGTCATGTACATTTGTGTTCTTCAGGGTTAAAGAGTCAGACAAAGGTAACAAAACACGTCAACTAAATCAACAAGTGGCGCTACTACAATTCTTGGTGGTGGTGTTGTTGCACGTCTCAGACAGAGCTGTATGTGACGAGGAAAAGGAGCACTTCCACACATCAAATCAAGAATTTCGGGAGAATCTGTGGCATGAGGAAATGGTCAACAGGAGCTTTAACTATTCTGATGTATTTTAGTTGAGTGTCTCCCCTCCCTGTCAACTTTTGGCACTCATGAGGTATGCTACCTGGGTCATTTCCCAAAAAGTTTTTTTCTTTGTCTTTTCATACGCGCAAATGTTGCACATGAACAGAGTACAGGCTCCCTAAAATTCTCATGAGTGCCGTAGGATTGCGAGTTGTGCACATGTGGCAAGTGTTTTGTCAATGTTCATTCAACTCATCTCAACTTGATTTATAAAGCAGATTTAACACTGCAGTACATCCGTCTGAATTACACCCCCATAATTAAAAATATTGGAATGCTTAAGATTTAAAAAATAAAATAAAATAAAAAATTACTAGTGACATAACTTATAGTAATCTCATTGGTCAGGACCGGTGTCAGACTTAATGGCATCTCGCATTGGCTCAGCGGGGCAGTCGATTTATAAAACCAAATACGATATTGTCCTGTGAGTGTAAGCTATGGTAACAGTTAGACTCTTGCCAATATTTTCTGATAAGTTTGCCTCCCACCCCTCGACTCAAACATGATCAATCTGCAGGGATCACAGACTAGGAACGCGATTGGTCGCTCTATCACTGGTCTCTTGTCAAGGTTTCTTCAGGTGGGGTTTAGGTCGGGGGATGCTACCAGCTGTGGGCTCAAGAATCCCTTTGTGATGGTATTTGTGACTGACTCGACAAATGCACTTAATTTCTTTCAGCAGGGAGGACGAGGAGCTTAAGTCGGTTGAGCCGAACCGAAGCACCGGTCGCACAAGTCGTGTATGTGTGTGCTTGTTTTTCAGGGTAGAGTCTGACAAGTTGTTCAAGTAGGGAGCGGCAGGAAGGGCAAGTGACCTGGGGTGAGAGGAGAGTTAGAATTTTCAAAATAAAACGGGAAACATGGACACAAAATAAAAGCATGGGCCGTCACTCCGCCACCGGCGTGACAGTGGATGACAACACATTCACACGAGTCTGTTTTCTTTTTCCTGCAGCGTCCCCAAACAAGAAAGGTTGCAGGTGCTACGCTGAAGAGCAGAACACCAACCTTACAGGGAGAATATCTTTTGATTTTACTTGCTGTGTTTTTCTCCACTCTGTCACCAACTCACTGGATGTGCACCAACTCACACTGACTGCATGCTTGTCCTTTTGTGTCCTGAGCTGTGTGTCCAATCAAAACCATGATGAAGCCTGTTTGTACATCTATGAAATGTTCTTTTCAACAGGTTTTTATTTATTCTGGATGAAACTGAAGCTTCCTTTACTTCTGTATGTTCCAAATGTGCTTTTCTGCTTGAATGACAATTTGAATTTAATTTCAAGTTGTCTAAGACATTGTGAAGGGAGTACTGTACATGCATGATGCATTTAATGATTACAAATATGTAGTGTTTCACTATATTTTGCCAAGAATGCTGTCATAAAACTTTAAAAACCAGAATGAAACATTAAACATGTATGGCACCTTTCACAATTAAACAGCTTTACTTACTAGAAAGTAAAAGTAATACTGTCACCCACTCTTCCCAGCCTCGTTCACGTCCTGCAAAGTGTTTCACTAAATTTAGCCAAGCATTCTGTGTAATATATATTTTTTAAACAATGTCATTAAAATCTTGCATAAGATGGGGGATTGTTACCTAAAAGTACTGTCACCCCCAACCCAAGCCTCGTTCACATCCTGCAAGTTGGTGGATGTTGCAGAGAGGCACCATAAGCCATTGGATGAAGGTGATGATGATGATGATGATGATGATGTGCACAATGAAGTACATACATAATTGTACAGTATGTGTTTTCTGCAGGCTGGGCCACAAGCCGGATGGGACCAAAGGCCGTGCAGGGGGGGCCAGTTAAGTCGACGCTCCAATCCAATAAGTCGGGTACTCTGCTTTACTTTCTGATGCTTCTGATATGTGCGTTCTGCACTGAGCAAGCGGGCCAAGATCTGAGGTTGGACCACTTGCCTGGTGGCGGTGCGGAGGAGGTTTCTACATTGATTGACAGGGCCAAGTCTTGAGGAATAGTGCGTCTCCTAAGGAGCCCACTTGCGGCACTTCAGTTCATCAAATGGAGTCTCGTGCTGTTTGACTTGAAATGTTTTGTCATCACGTTGTGTTCAATGTTGTCCACTCGGCAACCGTTGGCAGCCTGGATGGTCTGTGGGTTCAAAATAGCCTCTGTTTTTTTTTTTTTTTTTCCCTCCAGGTTTCGTGACCATCATCAGGGGTGGGAGTGAAAATAAAAAATAAAAAATAAAAAAATGCCCAAGAACCTTTTTAAAGAACATACTTTTTTCACACCTCAAAATGTTGCACGTTAACAAGTACGAGTCCGCTAAAGTTTGTCGCATCAGTGACGTGGTGTTGCCAGGTGTACACTAGGAATGTCACAATAAGGGCATTATCGTGATATTAAAACTGCCACAATATCGTCGTCATGTTCACAATATTTAAAAGGAACGCATCTGTTAAAGTCGGGTTGATTTCTATTTGTGCAGTTCTAGCACCCTCTAGTGGCTAGTTTATTAGTGCAATTTAATTTTCATTCGGGATGTTTTGGCCTTCTATGTTTAAAATCTATACTAATTGTCAGATGAAGGGGAACCTAATTTGCTTGTGAAGCAATCAATGTGTGCATTAGCAAGTAAGAGCCTCACTGTTATTAGAGATTGTAGGTGTTTTTTATGCATTGCTGTTATGTACAAAAGCACAATATGTTTATTTTTTTAAGAATATTGTGATCTTTTTTAAATATCGCCAACGCCCCCACAATATCGTGATAATTATCGTATCGTGAGGTTTGGATATAATTACATCCCTAGTGTACACATGCAGCGAGCGTTTCATTGTCAGGGTTCAAGACGTACAGGCTTCAAAATTTCTTTGCAACAAGAAGAATTATTAAAAGCGATATGCCAGTGGCAATTAAGTCTTTGCGACAGTGAAAAAATTGTGATTTTTGAAAAAAAATGGTTGCAACATTTTTCAAGTATCATTTGCAAGGCACCAGAATGCCCTGAAATGTTGCAATGTTGCAATGGTCTGAATTGTGTCCATAAAAGAAATTGACAGTAATGCTAAAATGTTTAAACTAATTCATGTCATTTTTTTTTTTTTTTTTTTTTTTTGAAATCAATTTTTTTGATGGTTCAACTCCTATATACTGAACAATTTTATCGATTTAACACTTTGCACTACAATGGTCTGAATTATGAGTGAGTGTGGATGGTTGTTCGTCTCTGTGTGCCCTGCGATTGGCTGGCAACCAGTCCAGGGTGTCCCCCGCCTACTGCCCAGAGTCAGCTGACATAGGATGTACAGTGTTTCACTGAATTTTGCCATGCCTGCTGTATAATAAAGCATGAAAAACATTTAGAATGAACAGTAAACATATATATATATATATACACATATATATATATATATATATATATATATATATATATATATATATATATATATATATATATATATATATCCATACATCCATTTTCTTCACCGCTTATTCCTCACAAGGGTCGCGGGGGGTGCTGGCGCCATATTTTTTAATAATTAAATGCATCATGCATGTACTCCCTTCCCAATGTCTCAAATGGACAACTTGCTTTCAGGTTACATTTTTAATTCTGGGAGAGAGGAGGAGGAAGAAGGAAAAAAAACTGCTGAAAAGAACATTTCATAGATGTACAAAGGCTCCATCATCTTGGTTTTGATTGGACGCACAGCTAAGGGCAAAAAAAAAAAAAAAAAAAGGGACACGTATGCACAGTGTGAGTTGGTGCGCACTCAGTGAGTTGGTGACAGAGTGGAGACAAACATAACAAGTAGAACAAAAGATACCCTCCCTGTATGGTTGTGTACTGCTCTTCAGCGTAGCACCTGCAACCTTTGTTTGGGAACGCTGCAGGAAAAAGAAAAGAGACTCATGAATGTGTTGTCATCCATATTGACGCGCAATAATTACACTCGCCTGAGGAGCAATGAAAACGTGCATCTTGAACTCTGGGACATTTGTGTACGTTTCTTGTTCTTCAGCCTTAAACAGGAAGGGGGGTTGTATTCATGTTGTTCAATAATGCCCTCACACAAAGCCTGCACTGCACACGTCAACTCAAAGGAAAAAGCTGCTCAGCACCCAAACACGCCAAATGATGACTTGCGCGATGGTCACTGTTGATTTTTGATGCTGCTGTGGTTCGACTCGACAGACTCCTCCTCCTTCCTGCAAGATCAAGTCAAGTGCATTTGTCGAGCCCGTCGAGTCACAAATACCATCTCAATTGGCTTCTTGAGACTACAGCTGGCCAAAGGTTGGCAGCATCCCACAACCTCAACCCCATCTGAAGAAACCTTGACAAGAGACCAGTGATAGAGCGACCAAAGAAGTATACTCTTTAGGAGGTTCTTGGGCATTTTTTACATGCGAATTTCCACTCCCACTGCCGATGGCTCTTTTGAACCCACGGTCCATACAGGATGCAACGCATGCTGAGTGGATATTTAACACAATGTGGTGACAAACAATTTCAAGTCAAACAACACGAGACTCCATTTGATGAATTAAAGCGCTGCTAAAGACCTGTGGCCCTGTCAATCGACGCAGAAACCTCCACAGGGCTGCCGCCGGCGGGGAAGTGGTTCACCTCAGATCTTGGCCCGGTCGCTCAATGGAGAACACACATTACTAAAGCATCAGAAAGTAAAGCAGAGTACCGGACTTCTGTCACACTTATTGGATTGGAGAGTCAACTTGACTGGTTCCCCCTGCACGGCATTGGGTCCCATCCGGCTTGTGGCCCAGCCTGCAAAAACACTTAGACTTAGACTTGACTTTATTGATCCCTTTGGGATGGCTCCCTCTGGGAAATTTACATACTGTACAATTACGTGTATACTTCATTGTGCGCATCATCATCATCATCATCATCATCATCATCATCATTATCATCATCATCATCCAGTGGCTCATGGCGCCTCTCTGCAACATCCACCAACTTGCAGGATGTGAACGAGGCTGAAAAAGAGGGTGGCAGGATTACTTTTGGGCAACAATCCCATCTTATGCAAGATTTTAATGACATTGTTTTTAAAAAAAAAAATATTACACAGAATGCTTGGCTAAATTTAGTGAAACACTTTACATATTTGTAATCATTAAATGCACCATGCATGTATTCCCTCCTCAATGTCTCAAATGGACAACATGATATGACATACAAATTTTAATTCAAGCAGAAAAGCACATTTGGAGCATACAGAAGTAAAGGAAGCTGAATCAAGGACGCATCTGTTGAGGAAGGACGCATCTGTACTTGCTCCTGCACTCGCTCGTGAATCTAACTACTTGTTGATTTTTGCATTGGGATTTTTAACTACATTGTTGCAGAATGCCTGGCGGAAAAAGAGCTGACGAGATTGAGGAGATAAAATCTTCTCTTAAAAAACTCAGTGGAATGGTTGCCGAATTACTTGAAATGAAGAAGAGCATTGAGCCACTTCTTCAGGAAATACAGCAATTGAAGAAAGAGACACAGGAAAAAGATCGACACATTGTTGCCTTGGAACAAAAAGTGGATGATTTGGAACAAAATCTTCGTATCAACGATGTGATAGTCACCGGTATCAAGATCAAGCCGCGCCGTGGCCCTTTGAGAGCTGCGGCTAGCACGAGCACGGAAGATTCTGACCAACATTCAGGGAACGAGACTGTGGAACAGCAAGTGACACTTCAACTCAGAGATTTGGGATTAACTGTTGATCCTGCGCACATTCAGATGTGCTTTTCGCTTCCAACTGGAGGGACACGACCACCGGCAGTTCTGATCAGGTTTGTTGACAGAAAGAAAAAGATTGCTCTTCTGAGAGACCGTCACAAGCTTCGTGGGAAACATGTCTACATCAACGAAAACCTCACCAAACGAAATGCTGACATCGCCAAAAAGGCTCGACTAATGAGAAAGAATGGACTTATCGAAAGCACGTGGACAAAAGACTGCCGAATTTTTATTCAAACTAAAGATAACTCTGGTCAACTAAAAACACGAATCGTGAAAGGAGCTGAGGAATTGGCAGCGCTTGAGAGACAACAGTAATTCACAATATCACAACAACAACAACAACATCACTAATTACCCAAAGCTGGAGTTGTATATGATTATTTGCTGACTTTGCCAAGGCTAACTCTTGTTTATACACCTGCATTGATAACATGTATTGCTGTTCCCGTTTGAATCTAAATATTGTCTGGCTCGAATTCCGTTTGGACATTTGTTGTAACAGTCAAGGCTACATGATAAGGCTGTATTGTGGCTCCAATGAATCTGCTGTCAATACGCAAAATGGGGGTTGGTGGTCTGGTTCCTGGAATGCAGCTGGCGTGGGCCGCTCTGCTGGGTGAGCTCGGCTGGGCAGCGCACAGGAGTCATCAGATCCACAACATGCTAGCAACCAGTGGTGCTACCTGACCAGAATCGAGTGCTGAAATTGCTTGAAAGCAATGGGCCGAATGCAAGCCGATCTACTCTTCTGGAAAGCACATGTGTGAAAGCTGATCCGAGGTCAGCGAAGACCCTACTGGTGAAAGAGAAGAATTGCGCTTGCCTTGGCTGCTCGCCTGGCGGGGTGGGCTTGCTGGTGGCGTCTGGGGACCGACTCACCAGTTCTAAATGACTGGGACTAGCCACAATCTACACACGGACATTCAAGATGAACTGAGCAGTGTCTGGGATAGTATGGGATGGATAACGATAAAAATTAATGTCTATTCTAAATAATGTATATGATTGATGCGTTATAGTAATGGGTCGATGGGGACGGGTCTCGAATAAGCTTCGGCTTCTACCCGTCAGCCCTTCTTTCGGATGTCAATGTTGCAAATGATGTGATGTGATTGATGTAAACTGTAATTTGTCCAAAAGGAAAAAATAAATAAATAAATAAATAAATAAGCTTCAGTTTCATCCAGAATAAATAAAAACCTGTTGAAAAGAACATTTCATAGATGTACAAACAGGCTTCATCATCATGGTTTTGATTGGATGCACAGCTCAGGACAAAAAAGGACAAGCATGCAGTCAGTGTGAGTTGGTGACAAAGTGGAGACAAACATAGCAAGTAGAACAAAAGATACTCTTCTGTATGGTTGGTGTTGGTGGAAAAAGAAAACAGACTCATGTGAATGTGTTGTAGTTCATGTTGACGTGCAATAATTGCACACTCACCTCAAGAGCAATAAAGACGTTCATCTGGAGCTGCGGGACGCTTGTGTGCGTTTCTTGTTCTTCAGCCTGAAACAGGAAACAAAAAAAAGGTTTTATTCATTCAGGATGGAGTCCCTCACTCCATACAAACAAAAACTACTCTTCTCCCTCCTCATCTTGTAGACATTTGCACTTTTGACGCTGCTTTGGTTCGACTCGACAGACTCCTCCATCTTCCTGCAAGATCAAGTCAACTAGCTGGCCAAAGGTTGGCAGCATCCCCGACCGAAACCCCATCTGAGGAAACATTGAGGGAAAAGGGGTAAGAGATGGAGCGACCAATCCCCTGTATGTTATGTGCAACTCAGTAGGGTAGCGAGTACGACTGCTCTGCCAAACAACAATTCAGCAAATTATTTCTCCCCTATACAACTAAACACTACACTGTGTATTTTTTATTTTTTTATTTTTTACCTGGCTTTTTGGCACATCTGATTCATCATCCAATATGCACACTGCAAAAGAAAAATCTAAAAATCAATTGCGCGCAGGTCACTTGTTTGTTCATGTATTCATGACCTTGGTCCAGGTCCTTTTGTACAACCTGGTGCTGAGACAACCCTGAAACAAACAAGAAATATAAATAAATAAATAAAATAGTGTGTTTATAAATATGATGAACTCCATCACTCCATTCTGAGGAAACAAATATGGAATTACTCCATTTTGAGCAGAAAATAAGGACACACCCAGTCAATTTCCTTTCCTTAAATGGGCACCTGCCTCAAATTACATCTGTTCGTTAGTCAGCAGTTAAAAACAGTGCAGTTATCACACTTATTACGACTGTTTCATGCTTTTTATCTGAGTTTGATCTACAGAATAAAACGTCTGAGTGAGTGCTTGTCCAAGACTGGTGATTCCATACTTTTTGCTAGGGGTTGTATGTCATAAGTATGATGGGTCAGACTACATTATCACCATCTCATGGTCAGCATGAGAAATGCTTTCAGTTCCAAAGTTCTGGCTTCGTGTATTCCACATTCTGTATTGAAATTGTGATGATACCCATTTTAAAACTTCAGTCAAATGATGACCTTTTTTTATGCAACCTCTAAACTGTTCAGTATACATCATTCAACAGTTTTTCATTCACCCTTAATCTGTGAAGAAATTCCATTGTCGAGTCAGCAAAATGTATAAAGGATTACTCTTTCATGAAAGTCTTTCCTAACACCTGAAAGGATAAGTAACCGTAAATAACTAGCCACAACAGCACATGCATGCACACATTATGTGTGCATCTTTCAAGGTTAAAAATAACTTTGCCAGTTGATTTATGTTTGCCCCAGTAAATACAACACATACATCTAATTAGCCATAATTGATTGTCATCCCGTTTTTCTTCCCTGATGGCCTCTTCTATATCGCCACCACTGGCATGTTTCCATCACAGACAAATGACAAGGCACAGTCAAGACATAACATAGATCGGTTTCCCTTTTTCCCTCTCTCTCTCTCTCTCTCTCTCTCTCTCTCTCTCTCTCTCTCTCTCTCTCTCTCTCTCTCTCTCTCTCTCTCTCTCCTCTCTCTCTTCTCTCTCTCTCTCTCTCTCTCTCTCTCTCTCTCTCTCCTCTCTCTCTCTCTCTCTCTCTCTCTCTCTCTCTCTCTCTCTCTCTCTCTCTCTCTCTCTCTCTCTCTCTCTCTCTCTCTCTCTCTCTCTCTCTCTCTCTCTCTCTCTCTACATTCAAGGTACCACTACATTTGCTTTTGTCATCTAACTATTCCTCAGGAGAGGCAATTAGCCACAGCAAAGCGACTTAGTACACACACACATGCATGTACGCAAATGCAGGTGCATACACACAATTCCAAGGAGAGCAATATGTTAGACCAAAAGAATCCCTGAAACGAATCAAGAGGTTGAGACAGTCAGTTTAATCGTATAAATGATTTTACTTTATATGCAGCAAGGCAACGTTGAGATAAATGTATGTACATATTCTCCATATCAAAGACATAAAAGACAATTGCTGCACCACCCAAAACCATAACATGGTCATTTGAGACTTATTCTTTTCAAAAGAATCACTAGCTGAAACAAAAGTATGGCAAATGAAAGACAAACTGATCTCACATGTATATATGTTGTTTTTTTTTTTTGCACATTCTTACTACAATGACCACAACCTTTTTCTTTTTTTACTCCCCAATGGGCTGCAAATGTCACGCTGCTATCAATTGACTTGTAACCAACCTCAACAACTCTCTTGCCAAGATGTCACTTTTAGTCAGAGGGCATTTACACCTTCCAATAAGACCAAAAGAGATCCTTGTCTGTTCAATAACTTATAAATTAATGTTAAAATCAATATCATAATATTGTAAAAAATAAAGAGCTCATACTAAAAAAAGCACAATATTGTGCTTTTGTACATAACATCAATGTTATGTTATTATTATGTTTTATTATTATTATTGTTATGTTGTTAATGCACACACACATTGAGTTCCTCCACATATTGACTCGAGTCGATTCACAGGCATATTATGTTCCCCTTCATCTGACAATTAGTGTAGATTTTAAACATAGAAGGGCCAAAACATCCCGAATGAAAATCAAATTGCAATAAAATAAAAAAAAAAACTAGCCACGAGGGTGCTAGAACTGCACAAATGGAAATCAACCTGACTTTTTGAACAGATGTGTTGCATTTAAACATCATGAACATGACGACGACGATATTGTGGCAGTTTTAATATCACGTTATTGCGCTTATCGTTACATCCCTATTGACTATATTTGAATGCTAATTGCTGCAAAACAGATACAATTCCACCCCCAATTAAAGAACACACTAAATCTTTCTTTGGGTGGGTTCCATGTATGTGTATAACAATAGAACACAATACTCTGTAGGCCTTGCAAAATCCGGTAAAAAAAAAAAAAAAAAATATATATATATATATATATATATATATATATATATATATATATATATATATATATATATATATATATGTGGGGGGGTTAAAAACATGAGCCTTGACTATGAAATTCATGACACTGTTTTATATCCTCATCTGATTGCAAGGAGGTCTACAAACAGTCCATTGCCTCCGATTACTTAGAAGGGTCCCCTTCTCACGAGCAAACTTCATTTGGCATTCGCACACAAACCATGTTGCAAGGGCACATGCAGACAACCCCCAACTTCATTTGGCTTAACACACACAGCAAAAAAGTCACTCTCCCTGCACAATGTTGATTATGAGGGCGCAGTGTTTAGGGATGCAAGGGAGAGCGGATAAAGAATTTGAATTCCTGGCAGAGGCTATCAGTAAAAGGTTATGAAGCCGTTGTTGATGCATCCATTTGTTGCGGCTGCATCCAGCGTTGTGACATTTATCAAGTATGTCCAGTTAAATGTCACCCAGAGAGGTAGCAAACTGTCCTGTTCCTAATTAGGAGCCTGAAAGTCACATAGAAAGTCCCTCTCATCCACTTCAGGACAACATTGATCTCTTTCTTTAGCAGGCCCTCCATATTCAGCACAAGACACCCCCTTAGCAGTGAGTGCATGTTAAGCAAACTTTAGGCTCTAACAATCGATTGTGCGAAGGGGATAAAGCGCAGACAAATGTGGAGGGATGTAGGCCATCCGTCACAGACACAGGGCTCATTGTTTGCAGATTGCAACCAATGAGGGGAGCCGGCTTCTTCCCCCAGCGGGCCCCACAAATCACAGGTAGGCAGGCAGGGAAGCGCACAGCTTGTCGGCAGGCTGGGAATAGTCGCAAAAGCGGGACGCCCAAGCCCCAGCTGTACAGAACAAACTGCCGAGCTTGTACAACCCCCCCTCACAAGACCCCATTTCACTACACACACTTTGAAATTGATTTTGTGGTAAGAGTGAGGAAGAAAGAATTGTAGAATGCAAAGATATGAAATACAATGCACAAATGGCAGGCAGCACTTGTATTACATGCCTGTTTTTTGTCAGTTCATTGTATGCATTTCAATATGCATTTCATCCATCCATCCATTTTCTTAACCGCTTGTTCCTCACAAGGGGTGCGGGGGTGCTGTAGCCTATCCCAGCCCGCTTCTGGCAGTAGACGGGGTACACCCTGAACTGGTGGCCAGCCAATCGCGGGGCACACAGACAAACAACCATCCACACGCACAAGCACACCTAGAGACAATTCGGAGTGCCCAATTAACCTGCCATGTATGTCTTTGAATGTGGGAGGAGACCGGAGTACCCGGAGAAGATCCACACAGGAACGGGGAGAACATGCAAACTCGAGCCGTGACTCGAACTTGCGTCCTCAGTACTGGGAGGCAGACGTGCTAACCACTCACTCACCGTGCCGCCCTAAAATAAATCTCACGCATGAAAATAATTGTCTCCCACTCTAATCAGAATTTTTGACTTCTACATAATTTATCTTTGTTTGCCATTACTAACATGTGGGTATTGAAATTTTAAATTTTTCTAAAATGGCTGGCAGTAATTCTTAATTATTTTTTGCTGAATTTATCCAGTTTCCTTATGGTATGATTTCATGTTGGCGCTTCCATCATTGACAGATGCCCACATTTTCTGCACGTGTTATGACACAAAAGCCTACTTCAGTCTGTACTTGATCACTTCCCGCCCTCCATTTGACTTCTCTGAAAAAAGGCCAGGCCTCATACAGAGAAGGAAAATCTTTAAAGACACTGAAATCCATTTTCAATCCTAAGAAACCATCACAAACACATGAAGTCTGATTCAAGCCCAGTCACAGCAGTTCCAACTACGATGCACAATAAGGGCACACTCACACTCATGCAGACACAGGATTCATCTTTTGGGAAGAACTGCAGTGTGGAATACATATCATGTACTGGATGGAGTTCTTAATGGGGAGGGTTGTTGAATTCATGTGAAGTGACCTGCAAGTTAGACAGAGCCAAAAATGGAGCCAAAGACTCAAGGGGGAGTGGGTGCGAAGCCTTGAGATTGATGATAGGCTGTGCAAAAGTATGTTTTCACACATTTATTATGCTTAATTCTGACATCATAGTGAATTAATTTGATGTTTTTTTCATCAAAAATAGTAGTGAAGTAGCAAGATAACAAACTACAGAACTGATTTTTTGGATGTTTCAGCTGGCCATAAAACTCAACATCATCCATGTTATTCACAACATGGGTTGAGATGCCTGTCTAGAAATCCACCCAAAATCATGCAAATAATTCTCACATTTTGGCAGGAAGGTGAGAATTCCCCTCACTCTCTGCTTCTGGCTCATCCCAACAGGGCAGCACTTGCGAGACAACATCAGGCAAAAGCAGTCCGCCTTGTAATAGAAAAAGTATGTATAAATTACTGCTTTTAACAAAACATCATTCCCAAGATTCCATCTGGCGTCTTAAAAACACCGCTCTGTCCTGTCTAAGGAAGTTTTGGTTGTTGGTATTGGAAGAATGGTCCTTAAGAGCAGTGAACATAAATGCCATGAAACTTTGAAATACTAAAATATGATGATTCTTAGATCAAATCCAAAGTTATTCCTCACGGCAACCATGCCAAAAGAGATTGAGCAAGAACACGTTTCAGGCTTTCAGCCCTCATTTAGAACCAGACTAAATCTCAGAATGGTACCAAGAAAAACCAAAGGACAAACGAGATGAATGAACTCTTGTCTTGGAAGCAGGTGTACCCAACTCATCACAAACTTCGCTAACCAGTTAGTTACACAAGAGTCATGACATAAATCATTCACTTCTTCTACTCTCAGACTTGGTCTCCTCTTCTCTCATTGCAAAAAGCTCTTTAATCCACTCTCTGCTAATCTACCCACCACTTTTTCATGAGCTATTAAAAGCTGTCAAGGCAAGGTTGGCCTTCGCTCCGTCATCCCCAGGAGTTCCTACCACTGGCGCAGTCCAGAAGAGAGCCTGCATATACCACACATCATCTATGAAGCATAAATTACACCTGCACCCGCACTCACTGAATGCCTTTATAAATTCTCATATTGCTAAAGAGGTATGTAGGAATAATTGTTAATAATAAGTTATCGTACATTTGCTGCAATGAAATGCTTCTGCTTGCAATGAAGAATGTTTTGCTTTGCACTCACATTCACATAGCCTAGCCATATGTTATCTTATCATATATTTGCTGCAAGGAAGAATGCTTTGCTCTGTTCCCACTCACATTCACATAGCCTGGTATTTGAAGATAACTCAAAAAGCTGAAGAACCACAACATCTAACGCAGCAGAATTGTTCGAGCCAGTCTGCTGAGGTCGCCTGTTTTCTGTTAAGAAATAATTGCAAACTTGACCACACATGTACTCAGCAATCTTCTCCTCACATCCACAACACATAGACAAACAAGTACACTGTGTTCAAACTATGCCTTGCATTGCCATTTTTAGGGTTGGAACACCCATGTAACTAGAGGCGTGGAAAACCAAATAGATAGAGAAGGTGAGGAGAGGAATCTTCAGAGTGCAGGAGTGAATTGTGTCAGTCAGTTCCTCTCCTCTCTGCTCGCGAGCCCTGAACTGAGTGTCTTCTCTCCTTTTTGTGTCGTGTTATATAGATATCAAACAGGTAACCCTGACAAGGTACTTTTGCTGTGTATGGTTTGTTTCTCAGGAGCTTGTTTTATATGGCCCATACAGGAGAAGTACATGACTTGATTGGAGGTCTTAAGTGTAGACACAATATGCATTCAGTCAATTAGCACAACTGCTGAATCACATTTGATCGTATAACATTTTCAAACCATTCCACTCACAAAATCAAATCCGCCACTGTACTATTTGTTTCATAGAAGCTTCACACAACAATATTCTACAAGTTTAATCCACCATCAAGTCCAAAGCAAGACTATTTTCCCTCATTTGCGGTCCAGATAGAATACTTGGTCATGCAAACAGGCTACTTATGCTTAAATTGTGCGTTATTGAATTATCTAGCAAATTTAATGCAACAATAGGGCAGCATCCAATTAAAAAGAGAACACAAGTTATGTTTGCATATACGGCCACTGCGGCTCCCACAACTGTAGGGATTTATGAGTTTCAATTTCACACCTCTGACCATTTGATGCAGGCTGTTTCGCTCCACTCCGCCTCTCCTTACACTCTGCTTCCATTCCAAAATCTGCCAAATACTCCAACATCCTCATTTATTCTTCATCTAATTACTTATTCAATGTCATCCCCTGATTTCAAGGGCTGTCGTTTTTTTGGAAAGGGGTAGAATAGATTCACTTTTATTGTCTCACTTTTAGACTTTGTTCCTTCCTCAAGATCTACTTAAAAGGAGTTTAGCCTAGTTTTTATTTTTATTTTTTTTTTCAAGGTAAAAGACAAGGAAGTCTCCACTTGAGTGATTTTTGGACAATCCCCAAAGAATAAATGTATTTATTTACCGTAAAGTTCACTTCGCATGGTATCGCAAAGGGAATTGCTTTCTTTCTCTTTCTGTTGTAGCAGCTGTATCTGGGTCATCTAAATGAACATCCACCTTCATTATGTCAATGTCAACCTACCACCTGTTTCACTGTGACTCCACCTGCTGTGGTAATAAAGTGCTATAATGGCACACACATTTGGTGCAAATGCAGAAAGTAATTACAAATTTCAGAACACATCTTCTGGTGCAGTGCACTGCTTCCCCATCTTTGACCCATTGGGAATCTTACGCCGAATGACCACAGGCTGGCAATCAGCAAGGCCTCAGATCATAAGGCTCAGGCATAAGGCTCATAGGAGGTAGAAATGAGGAGTTGCGCAAGAATTCCAAAAGATGCAGGAAGCTTTGTTGGCAGACCAGAAAAGCCAAGAACTGATGGAGAAAAAAAATGTCCATGAAGCTGGAAGAAGGCACTTGTCACTTGTAAATGAAGCTGGAAGCAACAGCAAGGAGTTGCAGGTGTGGACCACTCAAGCGCTCGCTTCTTCAACACAGCACACAGGAAGAATGCTGTATCCAAACATTTCCTCTTATTTAAAAGTCCAAGGTTCCAATCTATTCACTCATCATTGTGTGAAAGAAAAAACAATTCATTCTTACTCACAGTAGCTGCAAGCACATTTTAATCAACCTGAAAGTGAATCATTTTGCTCTTTTTATCCCTCACATTGTTGCGCCAACTTTGGGGAGGAGGAAGTCACTGCTTGCACACAAACGTTATTCTCAATGAGCTCCCTTGAAAAAGCTTCTCACGGACATGATCCTGCCATTTGTGTGAAGATCTGACCCTTCTCTATAAAAAGATAATCTAGGCTACCATGCTGGTCAACAGCAGCTGTTTTTTCCCAGGCAAGAAGTTTAGTTCGAGCCATCAACAATACCAATACCAACTAGTATGTATTTATTTGTGCAAAAGAAATTGCATAAAATAGTGGATGAAGGATAAATTACAGAAAGAATGGAAAGCAGGATGAAAGAAGATTGGACTAAGGAACCTGGGTGTCATTACATTCTAATGGGAAGAGGCTTATGATGAACCAGAGATCAATTCTGCAGAAGTGGGTTCACACCCGTGCGGCCTGTCCACAGAATTGGGCTGACTAGCATGGGGAAAGATGCAAAGTCAGAAAGAACAGCACTGCCATTTTTAACATTTTGTTCCCGACTGTAATGCAACACAAAAAGAGAATCGCTTTGTCATAACATAGTCTTTATGCATCCACAAGTGTCACGTATGCATATTTCCATTTGCTCAATGTGTTGTTGCCACATGAAGGACGTGCCAGAGGTTGCAGGGGTGTCACACAGCCCAGAGAGAGAGCAAAACAAAAGGTAGGGAGAGGAGGAGCTAAGTGCCCCCCAGCCTTGTCCCGAGCACCAGGGGGAAATCTCCCAACTAGCTCCAAGGTTAATTAAGCACTGGAAATGAGATCAAGAAGCTTTTCCTTTCCAGCTCATTAACCAATTACAATGCTTCTTCAAAACAGGCCGGGACTCATCTCATATTGCGGAATTATTGCAGGAAGATCAACAATCAAGTCGTGCCATAGACCGAGAAAGCCACAGATGAGAGGACAAGTCCAGAGAATGACTTGCACCAACAATTCCCAACTAAAAAAAGACACACTTGTCATCATGCCCCACTTAAGCTATCTACAGTGGAGTCTCGATCAAGCCGACCCCAAACCAAAGGATTCCATATTCAAATGACAGAAAATGATGTGAAGTCATGTCATTCCAGAATTAGCCACCATTCATCAAAGGTCAAACGACAGACAAATGGCCAGGTCACGTTTGTGGCTTACACTCATCTAATGTACAATTACAGTAGTACTAAAATGTGGCAACCATGTTGGCAGAGCAATGTTGCCATTAAAGGTTATTGGCACGACTAGTTTAACATCACAGTTTCCAAATATTCATATTGTAGTGTTTTCAACAGAGATGTTGGTGACACCAAGCTAAACCACAAATGAAGACCCTGGAGTGGAGTTGCAGCGTTTAATTGTCTTCATAAGCATGTGGTGAAAACTGTAAACACAAAAACACCAAGCCAATCGCCACACTGTAACGTCAACACAAAGAAAACAAGGTGCATCGATCTCATCACAACGATGATTCGATGAAAATAAACATTAATATCCATGCTAGCAAGTACAAAGTATAATAAAATGAAACTTACGGCATTCCTGCCTGACAATTCTACGTGGATGGCGCTAGATAGTGTTTAGGCTCGGCCCATGTGTTGTCTCTGTTCGTGCAAGATGGCGTCCCGGAAGTACGTCATCGAAAACCGGAAGTACGACATCAAAAACCGGAAATATGTTAAACGATACTATTTTCCTTCTAACATAAATCAAATTGTTAATTACCATCTAAACAAAAAACCTTTTTATATAACGAACATGAATATATATTTTTAACATTACAATTTAAAGCAATAAACTAATTTACATCAAAAAAGCCGTGGAGGCAACACACTCCCCGCCTGGCCTCTCGAGGCCACTATACTCAAAACATTACACATTCAAGTCCTTTTGCAGAAGAAGAATCACTTCTGTCACTGGTCGGATAAAAGTCTTTAGATTGCCTTGGTCCCACGCCTTTACCTCAATCTTTCTCACTCGTTTGTCTTTGCTCGGGAATGTGGCGGTGACTCTTGCCAGGGGCCAACTGTTTCTTGTGACCTGCTTATCCTTAAGCAGCACTAGATCATTGACCTGTAGATTTCTGCGAGACTCAGTCCATTTTTGTCTTTGTTGCAATGTGGGCAAATATTCTCGCCTCCAGCGTGTCCAGAACTGATTGGCAAGAGCTTGAACCCGTCTCCACTGCTTGGTATACAGGTCTTTGTCCATGAAGTCTCCAGGTGGGGGTAACAGGCAAGATTTCTGCGTAATGAGCATCGACGGAGATAGGATGAAGGGGTTCTCTGGATCAGACGAAACTGGAAGAAGTGGCCTAGCATTGATAATGGCTGTGATTTCGGCCATGAGTGTACACAGCACTTCATGCGTCAGTTGCACTTTATTTTGGAGGAGCATTGAGTCCAAAATTCTTCGGGCGGTGCCAATCATGCGCTCCCAAGATCCTCCCATATGGGAGGCGTGTGGCGGATTGAATTCCCATCTACAATCCTGGTTGGTTAGGTAATGTTGCATGGAATTATCCTTTCTTAATTCCTTTGAAGCGCCAATGAAATTGGTGCCACGATCAGAAAACAACTGTTTTGCGGGACCTCTTAGTGCAAAGAAACGACGGAGGGCATTTATACAGCTAGATGTGTCTAGAGATTCGATCACCTCAATGTGTACAGCTCTCGAGCTCATACAGGCAAACATGAGGGCCCACCGTTTGCTTTCAGCTTGCCCGCCCCTGGTGCGTCTGGTAGTTATGGACCAAGGCCCGAAGACATCGAGGCCAACGTAGGTAAAGGGAGGACAGGCTTTGAGTCGTTCTGGTGGAAGGTCCGCCATGTACTGTTGTTCTTGTTTACCACGTAATTTGCGGCATGTTACGCAGTTGTGGATTACTGAATTGACTAGTCTTTTGCCACCTAAAATCCAAAGTCCAGCAGATCTAATTGCTCCTTCCGTCAGGTGACGACCTTGGTGCTTCACTTGCTCATGGTAGTGACGAGTGAGCAAGAGAGAAACGTAACTGCCTTTGGGAAGGATGACAGGGCTTTTTTCCAAGTTATCTATTTCTGAGTGTTTGAGTCGACCTCCAACCGAAATTAGACCATTCTGTAAGATTGGGTTGAGTTTTTGTAAGGAGCTTTGTTTTGGCATTGGCTTCCTGGCAGCCATTGCAGAAAGCTCTTTCTCAAAATGAGCCTTTTGTGTCTCTTTGAGGATGAAGTTTTTTGCCTGAGCCATCTCCTCGGTTGTTCGAGGTATATGGCATTTGTGCCAGCCGTTGCATTCACTGTTTAGGTTAGTGCCGTTGAAGGATTTTGCCATGTGGATAAGATTTGCAGTTGCTCTGACCAAGGACTTAAATGTTGAAAAGTGCTCAAAACGTTTAGTGATGAGCGGTTGGAGGTATGTGACGTACGATTTAACTTCTGGCTTTATTTCGCAATCTTTTCCTGGTTCAATCAAGTCAAACATTCCACTTACTTGTGTTGTCCTTGTGGGAGGACGGTGGATGAAGACTGGTCCGGTGAACCATGTGGACTTTACCAGTTGAGCTGCTGACAAGGACCTGGATGCATGGTCTGCTGGGTTTTCCTCAGTGCGCACATAGTGCCATTGTTCGGGTTTTGACGATTGATGAATCCGCTGTACTCTGTTGTGGACATATGTGTAGAACCTTTTTGACATGTTACATATATAGCCCAGCACTACCTTACTGTCTGTATAGAAATGCACTGCATCAAAATGCAAGTCCATCTCTTCCTTGATGAGATCAGCCATTTCTACTGCCAAGACTGCAGCACATAATTCGAGCCTTGGTATTGTCGGCCCTGACAGGGGAGCAAGCTTGGCTTTTCCCATTATGAATCCGACTTGTACTTCGCCATTTGTCTGTACTGCTTTTAAATAAGCTACAGCTCCTATCGCCTTAGTTGAAGCATCTGCAAATAGACAAAGTTCTCTGCGGGTTGCTGTACTGAGTGAGGTGCATGTGAAAGCTCTAGGGACATGCAATTCCTTCAAGTCCTGAAGAGAATTTCTCCATGTCTCCCACTTGCTTTGTTTGACCTCTGGGAGTGGTGTGTCCCAATCTGAACATTCTGCAGTGAGCTCTCTGAGGAGAGCTCGTCCTTGAATCGTGAATGGTGCTAATAGACCGAGTGGATCAAAAATACTGTTGACAGTCGATAGTACACCCCGTCGAGTGAACGGTTTGGTTGTAGTAGTAACTGAGTAAGTGAATGTGTCTGTCTTTGTCTCCCAAATGAGGCCAAGACTTCGCTGTGATTGCATTTCGTCATCATCTAAATTCAAGTCCTTTGCAGATGGTGCACAATCTTCGGGACTAAAGGCTTGCATGACTTCAGGTGAGTTAGAAGCGAACTTGTGCAAGCGCAGGTTGGATTCAGCAAGTGAAGCTTGAGTTCTTCGAAGCAAGTCTATCGCCTCTGCTGGGGAGGATACAGAGATCAAGCCATCATCTACATAAAAGTGCCTCCACACGAAATTGACAGTGTCGGCACCATGGTCCTTTGCTCCTGCGCAGATGGCCTTGCGTAGTCCGTAAACAGCTACGGCTGGAGATGGCGAGTTGCCAAATACATGGACTTTCATTCGATAATCGATTACTTCCTTATTCACGTCATTGTCCTTGTGCCACAGAAAGCGAAGGAAGTTGCGGTGGTCTTCTTGAACTCTAAAACAGTGAAACATTTGCTGTATATCGGCCATTACAGCAATGCTCCCTTTCCGAAAGCGGAGCAATACCCCAATCAGCGTATTATTCAAGTCGGGGCCTGTAAGGAGAACATTGTTGAGCGAGACACCGGCAAATTGGGCACTTGAATCGAAAACAACCCTGATTTGATTCTTTTTTTGTGGGTGATACACTCCAAATGTGGGAAGATACCAGCACTCTTCCCCTTCGTTTAGTGAAGGTGCTATTTCAGCATGGTCATTGGAGAAGATCTTTTCCATGAATGTCACATATTGTTCCTGCATTTCAGGTTTCCTGCTTAAGTTACGTCTTAGGGATGAGAATCTACCGATGGCCTGTTCCTTGTTGTTTGGCAGTTGCCGGCGAGGATTTTTAAAAGGAAGTGGGGCGACCCAGCTGTTATCTTCATCTCTGCACATAGCATCGTCCATGATTTTTAGGAAGAGTGTGTCCTGAATTGAGCGAGCTGGTTTGTTGTCATTTTCCGTCCTGTTGAACACTGTTTGTCCTAGCGTCTGTTCAGGTGCCGTTCTTGACCTGTTTGTGTGGTGTGTTTCCTTCAGTTGAACAAGACTGTTGCATGGTTCAAAAATAGTAGGGCGACCATTTTCCAGAACAACTGTTTTGAAAGAACTAACTGTTGGCTTGTGCAGTTTACCTAAGCACACCTCTCCGACGACGACCCAGCCTAAATCTAAGCGTTGGGCGAATGGCGCATTGTGAGGGCCATTAATTCTCTGCCTGACCTTATGTGCCTGTAAAATGTCACGTCCTAATAGCAGAAGTATTTCGGCGTTAGGGTCAAGTTCTGGGATGTACTTTGCTATGGACTGGAGGTGTGGCTGGTGTAGCACTGCACCCGGAGTTGGAATTTCACTCCTGTTGTTGGGAATGTCTTGACACTCAATGAGCGGTGGTAAAGGGACAACTACTGACCCATCCAGTGACTCAATTTGAAAACCTTCCGCCATTTTGCCCCACGTTTCGACAATACCAGAGCATGTTTTAAGGTTGTAAGACAACGGCTCGTTTTTAATGTTGAAAATTTCGAAAAACTCTGTTCTGGCTAAGGAACGGTTACTCTGATCATCTAATATCACGTAAGCTTTGATAGCCTTGTTCTTGTGACCTTTGGGGTACACCCGTGCGAGACATATTTTGGAACATGAACGACCTAGCTGGCCTAGACCGCACACGTCTGTGCAGCTTGTTGTGACGTCCACTACCTTTTCTTCCTCCCCGCCATTCTCTTGAGCCAGTGGAGGAGCCTCGTTAGTCTGTGATGAAGGACCATAGTGCATGGCTGTGACATGACTGGTACGATTACATTCAGAGCACTTTACTGTAGACTGACAGTCCTTTGCAAGATGAGTGTCTGAAGCGCAGCATTTAAAGCATATTCCTCTCTCTTTAAGGAAGGCTTTTCTCTCCTCATGTGGTTTTTTCCTAAATGTTCTGCAATTTTCGAGTCGATGAGGCTTATTATGCAGTGGACAGTTCTTGTCAAGGTCTTTAAGGGGTGAAATATCGGTTTTGTGTACAGCAATCTGTTTACTACTCTTAAAGTTCCACTTTTCTGATTTGAGCTGTATTTGGCTGTTATGTTGGTTAAAACTGGGATCATTGCGCTTTTTTGCCTCTTTGCATATGAATTTGCAAAAATATTCAAAAGGTGGGAAGCAGCCTTGATTTTCCTCTTTATACTGAGAGCCGTGGGACATCCACCTTTCTTGAAGTCCATATGGGAGTTTGTCTACTACTGGTCCAATTCCACGAGATGTATCTAGAAATAGCAGACCAGGGAGGTATCCATCTTCCTTGGCACCTTGAATCTCTTGCAGCAGGTCTCCTAGCTCACGCAACATGACGTTGTCTTTGGCTGTTATTTTTGGAAAACTGTCTAATCGGTTGAAAAGTGACTTTTCAATTATCTCGGGTGCTGCGTAACATTCATTCAGTCTCTCCCATGCTTTACGCAAAGCGAACAAGGGGTTGTTAACGTATACTGAACGAATGCGTTTCACCTGTTCGCTTGACTCTTTCCCTAACCATTTTGTCATCAGATCTAGCAGCTGAGTAGGACTAAGTTGAACTTCAGCTGTTGCACCAGTAAATGAAGAGTACCATGCTCTGTAATTCTCTGGTCTATCGTCGAACTGATAAAGGCCTGAAGTTATCAGATCACGCCGCGCCATATACTGGGCAAATGGCTCATCTCGCTGTGAGATGCTGGCTGGGGTGGGACATTGTGGCGTAAATGGTGTGCTGAATGGGTTGAGAGAGTAATTTGTTTCGTCTAATTTGCGTTTTGTTTCGCCTCTATCATGTTTGGATATGTTGTGATTAGTTAGAGCAGTAACAATGTCCTTTGTAAGCTTTGGTTCGGAGCTGACTGGAGGGAGCTCTAAATTGTCTTCATCGGCCTGATGCCATGTCACAAATGTGGTGGGTGAGCTTACTCGTTGGCGAGAGGAAGATGGTAAATCTTGAAGGCGTGGAGACTGTTCATTGTCTATTTGGGATTGCACGTATTCACTTGTGCGTTTAATTTTTTCTTTTTCTGCTAGTGATTGTCTGCTTTCGGAGTCTTCTTGGATTGCTTCCGCTTCCTCAAGCACTTTTGCTTCAGCTACGGCAGCATCAGCTTCCTTATGTAGTGTCAACACTTCTAATTCTGCATCGAGTTTGGCCTTTTCCAACTCACTTCGTGCCTTTTCCACCTTCAACTGTGCTTCTTTGGTTGCATACGACGCTCTCACCTTAGCAGCCTCCGCTTTGGCTCGAGCCTGGGCAGCGCTTACCACTGATGCAGATGAGTGGCTTGTCCTGGAACTGCGAACGGACCTGTTACTGAAAGCCATTTTGACCACGAAGAATCATCGAATGATGCCTTTTCACTGTAGTGTTTTCAACAGAGATGTTGGTGACACCAAGCTAAACCACAAATGAAGACCCTGGAGTGGAGTTGCAGCGTTTAATTGTCTTCATAAGCATGTGGTGAAAACTGTAAACACAAAAACACCAAGCCAATCGCCACACTGTAACGTCAACACAAAGAAAACAAGGTGCATCGATCTCATCACAACGATGATTCGATGAAAATAAACATTAATATCCATGCTAGCAAGTACAAAGTATAATAAAATGAAACTTACGGCATTCCTGCCTGACAATTCTACGTGGATGGCGCTAGATAGTGTTTAGGCTCGGCCCATGTGTTGTCTCTGTTCGTGCAAGATGGCGTCCCGGAAGTACGTCATCGAAAACCGGAAGTACGACATCAAAAACCGGAAATATGTTAAACGATACTATTTTCCTTCTAACATAAATCAAATTGTTAATTACCATCTAAACAAAAATCCTTTTTATATAACGAACATGAATATATATTTTTAACATTACAATTTAAAGCAATAAACTAATTTACATCAAAAAAGCCGTGGAGGCAACACACATATAAATGGCTTTCTTTTTGTGCTGTGCCATAAACATATCTTCAGCAAATTTTCAGTAGAGAGAGGCAATCAGGCCAATATCTGAACTTATTTGAAGTTATCAGTACTCACAAAGACTAGAAATTATGAGAATAAAACATTGCCATTACTTTCATTACTTGCCATTACTTATTTATGTATTTATTTATTTATTTTTTTAGAAAAAAAAATGTATGTTGGGATATAAAGGTTTTTCTTTAAAAAACATTTGTCATGTTTTTTTTTTTTTTTTTTTCTAAGGGTAAGTGGGGGGGATTTTATATAGAAAAAAAAGTGGTACCAGTATTGGCTGCAAAAAAGTACTTTGCAGTAATGGCAATTGGCTCTAAGGGGTGACCCCTTCCCCCCAATTGAATTGACACTATACTGAGATCCTTTTTAGCTGGTGCCAGTCTAGCGGTTTTTGAGTAATCCAGCTAATAGTGTGACTAATGTTGGTGCGAAGTACACAATGTCCTTGACAGAGGCGGTAATTAATTCTACTCAACAACTGGCACTGCAGCACTGGACAAAAAGGAGACATACAAGTTTGCCAAACCTTTTCTGGAATCTTTTTCATTCTCTGCTTACTCTTGGGGACCCCAGAAGAGAGTCACCAAAAACTAGAGCAGTTCTGTACCAGGTCACAAGTTCACAGTTCTTCTTCCTATGTAATAAATTGCAAAAATCAAAATTTATTTTTACCTAAATGTTTACTTACATTTGTAGGTCAAATTGCGCTGAACTAAAATTAAAAAAGAAATTATTGCAAATGTACATGGTATAAATACCCCCAAAACGCCCCCCCCCCCAACACACACACACACCTCTAAAATGGAAAGTGTCCTGTTTGATTTGTCTTGAAAAAATAAATGAAGGAACGGTGTGGTTTTCCAAACATGATATATGGATTCTAAATATGTTCAGAATGGAAGATGGGATGCTTTGTGTTGTTATTCAAACAAGGGGGGATTTCAATAAAAGGAGTGCAGGCAAGCTGAGGAAAAAGGGCAAAAGACGGACTAGATAAATTCACTGCTGTCTCTCTCACGCTTCTCTCGACTGCTGTTCATTTGTCTCAATTAGTCAGCATGCGTTTACGATGTTCTCCTTCACCACTGGTTCAACTTGAGGAACAAAGCCGTCTTACATTTGGGTTGCATTACACAAAATGAGTGCGGCAAGCCACCAAGCTGAATTGCTTTTCAAGCAATCAATTGGACTTTTGAAGGTGGTGATTAAAAGTGGGGGGGGAAAAAAAAAACAAAGCTTGTAAAATATTGCATGCGCAACTTCGCTCTTCATCCCACCCCCCTTTTGTATAAACAAACAGGAAAAGGAGCAGCTGGTCTGTCAACTATTATTGTTTACACCCAAGTGGCCAGCTCACACCCATCACAAAGTTGTGAGATCATACACACATGCAGAACATATATTCACATTGATAGAATGCAGTTACCAGTGCAGCCCTTCTGCAAGTAAAAATCCATCTTCGCTTCACATGAAGAACGAATTTTAGTGTGAGACGCACCAACTTGTTTTACTAAGAAATAAAAACAGACACTAAAATATCGGGCATATTAAACATTTAATATTGAATTGTAAAAAGAGACTAAATTGTCCCTTCAAGCCTTCAGAGAGGCTGGACGTCTCCATGAGCATCTAAGGGGCGTGTCGTCTCCTGCAGATTAGTCACATTCCACTGCAATGCAATTGTCCCCTTGACAATGCATTATAGTCCCTCCAGCATTGACTATTATTGTTTGTGTGTGTGCATCTTTATTGCCATGGTGGCTGTAATATTGGTCATTAATATTCAGTGTGGTGTCACTGGGTACTTGCCTCCATTTATTATCCTCCATCTGCTGTGAGTCCACGTTTGACTTTACATGGACAGCAGCTTGTTTAATATTGTATATTCATTTCCCATACATCCATGTACAACTGCATTGTTATTAGGCCTTAGCTAACTAGAATATAGACCTCCACCATGGCCAAACAATACAAATCGTTTCCATTTGACTGTTCCATTCCAGTCCTGTAGGTGGCAGTAATTCACATTACACATGAGCACAAAGCTCATTTTTTTGTTTGATGTAGTTGTTCTCTGCCTCTCTTGGGCTTAATGCAAGCTGACTATCATCTGAAAAGGAACCCAGAGAGAAAATAGCAAAGAAAAAGGCATTATCTAGTAAATTAAGCTAAGCAAAATGTTGAATTGTACTTACATTTGTTTCTACTTGCATTGTAAAAGTTTTGGCCCCGATTCTTTATATGTGTGGCTGTGCACGTTTTGTTTTTCGATACAGAGAGTAGCATGGTATTGTATCAAACAGATTAATTGGTTTTGCTGACAAACCAACAAATCAAAACAAAGCTAGTTAGCATGCACAGTCCAAATCCAATGTCGACGTTATGCTCATCATCAAAAGGTCCCTCAATCACTTTCCTCGCAGTGCTCCAGGAAACACAGACACTAATAAGCAATGTCATCTTTTTTTCTTTTTTTTTTTGGCAGCACTTTTGTTAAAAAGGGTACACAAGATCGAACCAAGCCATCAGTTTCTCTTCCTGCGTCTAATCCCTGTTATCTATTTGACTGCCCAAACCCTTTAATCACAAACTATCTGGCAAATGGAAATAACAGTGACTAGATAATTAGCTGCTAGATAATGGAAGGCTTTTCTTCCCTCTCCAACAGTCAAGTCAGCCTCTCCTCCCCTCATTCCTGAAACAAGTTCATTGGCTATTCATAGCAATTCACCTTATGGCCACCTTTCGTCAACATTCGGCACTTCTTCCATCCATTATTTGCAGATGCACAATCATGCCAAGATAGGAATTAGCTATCAAGCATATGGTGGAATTTAAAACACATACAAGATATATTCCATAAAAGCAATATTAATCAGAATATCATTTTTAGGCTAGTGTGGGGGGTGGGGATAATATTATTGTAAAGAAAATGTTAGACTTGCTTTCCTGTGACTAATGTAGACACGGGAGCTAAGCAGCAACAAACACTTGATGAACTCAAATCCTATATTGACACAGGAAAAGTGGATTTATTTGTTAGGTTGCACATGATTGAAATGTACAATTATTCCTCATTATAACAGTTTAATATTCTTGGAAAACTATCATTTCTTGCATTCCTTACAATCATATTTATCATGAATTAAAGTGATATTATCAATCAAACTATTTATGTAGCACCTTTCATACATTAAAAATGCAACTCAAGATGCTGAATAATTAAAACATCCATTGTACAATAAAAAAATAAACTGCCCCCACATCCCCTTAATCAACACGCACACAAACCACAATAGAGTGGGACACAGAAAAACCCTGTGAGGAAAGGGACCCGGGAGAAGCTCATCCACACTGAGAGGAATGATTGCACACCACCACAGGGAACAATGTCATCCCAGAGACCCCTGGCCCAGATTGACCACGACTCATCCCACACGAGCAAATTTTGCACAAAGTCACTGTCAAGTCTACATTTTTTGTTTATTTATTTATTTTTTTTACAGTGTGTGTATTAAGAATAAAACCCCTATATCTTTTTTAAAGGCACTTGCTCCTACAATGCTAATTAAAATGCAGCTATTTTAAATTTAGTTGGAGTACTAAATATTTTTGGGGTAGTATGTAATGCATTATGATAACTCCTGATTTCCAAGACTTCATCCTGTGGCAAAGCTGTGTGACTAAGGTCCGTCGACAGGCCAACTGTCTCATCATGGAGCTAAATGGATGCTCCAAGAGCTTTCATCAAGACCCTGCAGGATGCAGCATCAGAAAAACAGTATGACATTCTCATTCCTGCCCCAATTAAAAGGCGAGGCTGTGGGATAAATTGCCTGCTAATCAGGCAGGTGGGCTGCGAGGACCCGGGGTGTCAGAAGGCTTCAGATCATTCCATTTATTACCACGTTGATTTAATCAGCGCTGCCCACTGATTTGATGAATTGCTCTAATAAGCCGCTTGGTGAAATGTTAATCTTAGGGGTGAGGCACAGTGTTCAAATAGTCTTGTCGGGAAGCGACTAAGATAAATAAAGCCGTGATTTCAATATGAACGGAAGCAGATAAAAGCCGACCGTGGAGACCTTGGTGAGAAGTTGAACTTCATTCTAGCATTTTCAAAGTGCTGTTATGCACTGATGTAACCAGTGTCTGTTTTGAACTGATGTAACAGCATTTAGTTTCAACTGGTTTTAGGCTATGTGATGTTATGTGATGTCAAGAGCTTTGTGATGTCAATCTTTAATCCTTTCCTTAGTCACAACCAATCAGATCGATTCACTATCTGTAGTAGCGGTCTGAGAAGTGTTTGTGTTTGCCAGATTATAGCTTTCTGTCCCTCTGTGCAACTCTCTTTGTTTCTCGTCTAGTCAAGTTTGTTCCATGCCTCTTGATGTGATAAATGATAAATAGTTAAGATCTTATTTGTGTCTGCGCTTTGAGATCCAACCTTCAGCACATGATACTTAGGGTTTACAAATAGTCAATATACTGTATATAAAAAAAGAAACTAATAGAAACTAAACGAAAACTTTTTCAAAAGTTGAACACTAATATAAAGCAAATAAAGGCTAAATGTTACGGACAGTTACCAGGTATCTGTACAATGCCATATTTCTGGCTTTATTACTATTATAGGCTTTTTACATTCAAGAAGTAGAAATAAAACAAAAAACAAAAAAAACAGGAAATTGCCATTAATTCTATGCTATTCAAAGAGGGAAAAAATGCCGCTTTGGGATATATTGGTCAGTTTTTGTGGCTAATTTTACTGATCAAAAGTACTACTGCTTAATTGGTATCAGTGACTACTCAAGAATTGAGTTATTGGTATCAATCTAAAAAAAAAAAAACGTGGTCTCGAACATCCCTGCTCAAAACCCACTCAAACCTGCTCAAGGAATACCGTAATTTCCGGACTATAAGCCGCGACTTTTGTCACACACTTTCAACCCTGCAGCTTATACAATGATGCTGCTAATTTATGCATTTTTTTCTCACAACCACCAGGGGCGCTCGATCAGAAAAGGTAAGAGTGAGACAGGTGGAATATATATGTCGAGGAAGACACAAGTTTAATGTAACGGCACTTGTATAAATGAATAAAATGAGCATGAACAGACCCTCATCATGGAAAATATAAGAAGTCTCACCCCGGGTTTACACCGGTTGCGGTTGCGGTGCGGTTGCGGTGCGTTCCGGCGACGCAAGCAATTAGATTCCATTCATTCGAATGGTGCAGTTTACACCGCTTGCGGGTGCGTTGCGTGTCGACTGCGTCTCAGCTGCGGCGTGCCGCAGCCCTTCCGCAAGGATAGACCTATTTTCTATTTTTGCCGGACGCCGCAGCGGTAGGCCTCCGGCAAATGGCAAGGTAGCACAAAACACATCGAGCGGGACAGGAAAACCGACGCAGTTACGAAATAAATTTCCGGTTACCTTTCAAGATAAAACACTTGCCAGCTCCTATTTCGCAAGCATGCTAGCACAACGTGATGTGGGCGTAGACGGGCCTGGAGTTAACGTGCGAGGTGCTCATTCACGGTTTAGACACCAGCGAACATGGACGAGGAGAGGTTTATATTGGAGGTAGAAAGCCACAAAATAAAAAAAGTCCACCTCTCTTTCTGCTTCTCTGTTGAGCAAAGACTTTCTGTGTGTTTGTCGTTGTTTTTAATGCCACATGACCGCGCGGTCACGTGAGACACGGCGGGAAGTGGTCGGCGACGGAGCTGCCGGACCGCAGCTGTGCGGAGCCGGTGTGGATTGGCCAAAAAATTGACCCGTCCGGAGCACGCAGTCAAGACGCACCGCACCGCAGCCGCACCGCAACCGCAACCGGTGTAAACCCGGGGTTAGTCTCAGTGACTTTTACCAATATGTTATTTTAAACCAGCCCTGTTGGTTACTACCGTATTGCTGCTGTGTGACTGCCACATCACAGGCACTGTTTGGAAAGAAAAGCTAAGGTATATTATTAAACCTTTGAAAACTCTTTTTGTGTACGTCGTTGTTTTAATGCCACATGACCGCGCGGTCACGCGAGACACGGCGGGAAGTGGTCGGCGACGGAGCTAAAGCTAAGGTATATTATTAAACCTTTGAAAACTCTTTTTGTGTACCGTCTTTCTTTGTAAATATCTCATGTTTCAATGTGGGCACATGCGGCTTACAGTCAGGTGCGGCTTATGTACAAAACGCCTTTTCCTTTATAAATGTACTGGGTGCAGCTTATAATCAGGTGCAGCTCTATAGTCCAGAAATTACGTAAATAAGGTCAAAATGAAAAAAAACAAAAAAACAAAACAACTAAGCATACTGAAAAATCTAATAACCAATTCAAGTTGGGCTGAAACAATTTTCTTACAAGCTACAAAACTGCGACGTCGCAGCTGCATATGACAGCAATTAATCACAATCAATAGTAAACATAACCTAAGCGTTGAGTGAACACTGGTGACATTTACACTTGAGTGGGGCCCTTCTGTCCAGAAACAGACAGAAGCTCGTTAACTTCCCTCCATCATCCAATTTATGACCGCAGGACGCGCTTAAGGACCGCATTCCAACTTTTTATGCTCCAAATACTCTCTTTTCATGCCTAATTTACACATGCAGATGATTAATGAAAGAGTAGTTGTTTGGCGCCGGGTGTGTGTGTGTGTGTGTGTGTGGACGTGAGACGCTCTGGCACTAAAACGTGCCGCAGATTGCGGCGAGAAGTCATGCAGAGAGAAAGCAGCGTAGGTTGGTGGAGGTCCGTCCCATCTGTCTCCCTCAAGAGCGCCGACGTCACCATACACACGCTTGAATTTGATTCAAGCCCAAAATAAAGTGACAAGCGGCCAAAATTCTTTATTTGATCGTGTTTGATTAAGCATATTTAATTGGAGTCACAGCCTCTATTTGCGGCCATCGTTTTGTAAACATCCTCCATCCCTTTGATACAATCCATTTTTGTTCACGCAGGACTTGTCTCCGTTTGGTCCCCGCATGTGGGACTTTGCAGGATTGTTGCTCTCAACTAAAGCAACACTGCACTCACGCTTATTTTATTCTGTGTTGTGTTGGACACCATTACTTCATCCTACTAACTACAGCGTGCAGGGAAAGCACATTTAATAAATCCTTTTTAAGTTGCATCCCCACACTGAAACAAAAAAATGCCACCAAACAGCCAAGCTTTGAAAAATAGTGAAAAAATAACATCAAAAAAAGTGTTGGATGTTGATCCTACTGCGTTACTTGGCCCAACTGATGCGGGTTTTTAAAGGCTAATTTTAGTATATGGCTGAATAAAATTCCAATATCCAATTAATAGGTCATTCAATTGGTCTGTAATCTATCATGCTTGCAATAACAAAGATATGAATTACAAACATAACATTTGGCTGTTTTACAGTATTTTATCCAATAGTATTTCTAGAAGTTTTCAAACGGAGGAAACAAAACAAAACAAAAGGATGGTGGGTATTGGGGTTGTTTGAATGTCACTGCTTTTAACGTTAATCTTCCATCTTCCAAAATCCATCTTCATTTTGTCACTTGCTGTTGACTTAAAATGACATCACAATTGCAACAACCAATCATGGCTCACCTTGTGAATATCACATCACCAAACTCAGAAAACAGGTGAAGTGTAACAGTGTGGGCCATGTACAGCCATGATTGTTCATTACTTGACAACTGGGATGTCAATCTCAGAAGACAGCGAATGGCCACCCCCCCTACAATGTATAAAAAAGGTTGGATTTTGCTGCTGATCTCATATTCCCCCAAAATGCTTTTTTTTTCTTCTTTTTTTTTTTTACTTCCCCTTTAAATGTGTTAATATTGCTCAATTAATCGGTTAGGCCCTCATTAAAAAAAACAACAAAAAAAACAGTTCTCACTATTTGACCTTTTAATGTATTCAGCTCATCAGCTAACGCTGTCGCGCTGTTGATTGTCTATGGTTGAAATACGACGAACATAAAAGCACAAGATGTTGATTGCCCCCTAGTGGAGGCTACTGGTCACGCAGGGGAAATCATCTCTCAAAAGTACACACAAATTACTCTCTTTCCCAAAACATACTTTGAATGCACATTATTTTGCTAACGCATTAATGTTAGCGTAAACACCATTGCAATGTTTAGCATCAGCGCTTTAAAATAATAACCTCCCCTGTTACTTCTTCATTTTCATTACAACAGACTGCTGTTTAAATATTAATTAAAAGTCACACGAGTGTCATAATTCTGTGAGAATAAACATAGGGCGTTATTTTATTTCATCAATAAAAGAGGTATTAGGTTCATATTTATTTGTTGTGTCCATTAACTGGAAAAACAGGGCTTCCGTTTCTTTTTTTTAATTGGCCTCCTACATCAACACTGCCGCCTCGCTATTCATAAAAAGCCGGCAAATTCACAGCGGAGTCACTCGTCATTTTACAGTACGCTGCACACAGTTCTTTACTCAAGCCATCGCTGCTGGCTTGTTCTCGCATCTTTGCCGCCGCCTAATTTCATCACCGACCAGAAAAAAAAAATGAAACAAAACAAACAAATGTCATGAACGTCAACTGTGCTCGAAACTGACTTTATTTCCAAATGCCACGTGTAGATAAGTGATGTAAACAGTGACGGCGTGTTCACATTTGCTGGAGAGACAACGGGCCGAGCTAACGGTCCTAATGACTGCAGCGGCCATTTGACTGTGTCCAATGACAACAACGTTCGCTCTGTGTTACAGATTTTGTTTTTGTTCTTTAAGTGAATCTTTTACAACTTGGAATATTGAGGAAAGTTGCTTTTGTATCAATTGTGACTTGCATTTAAGATGAACTCGTTTTAATTGAAAAGTGGTTGGTTTAAGAAAAAAATAAAAAGATGGTATTCAAATGCAGTTACCTGCTAGTGGCAACAACAACTGTGGTTCTTTCTAGTTTTTCATGTCAAGCAAGATCGTTACTTAGCTGGTCTGGGGAGTCATTATTTTTATTGATCAATTTTGATTTATTTACCAGGAGTACTTTTTCATCCTGTATATATTGTTAGCAGCTTCTGGAGCTCAAATTAAAAACAATGTTGCTAATTTAACAATTTGGTCACTACATTTAGCAACTTTTCCAACCCCTTGAGCAACTATTTAAAAAAAAAAGTGACAAGTCTCTTTCCTAAGGGACGATGTGTATTATTTAGTGCCTTCAAGTGGTAAACTAATAGAGTGCAATTACTTTGAAGCACTCGCAGCAATTATAATTAGGAGCTAGCATGCATGACCAGAGAGCAACAGCTAAAAATAACTCACCGGAGTGGCTAGCAGGGGAAGCTAGCGAAATGTAGCAAGAGCAAAGCATAGGGTGACAAGCAACAGTAGCCCAAATCACAGTACTGAGCAGCAACCACCAGAGGTTAACTGTTTGTGGAGTTCTTCTCCTTCAGGTTTTCTGAGCAGAAAGATGGCGGTGAAACCTGTGAGCCTCCCAAAAGCACAACGTGACCTCTGTAATAATTGCTAAACCTACAATTCTAGAAAGAATTAGGAACTGTGCCACCAAGCAGTATCAGACACCTGGTAATGATGATAAGTTATATGTATGGAAGTGGGCGTGGAAAGTGAAAGTTCAATGACTGTCCCATTGAAAATGAATGGGGGAAAAGTTGATATTAAATGTTAAATTGTGTAAATAAATACTGTAAAGTAATGTGGAATCAGACGACATACACCCCACGAGGCATCAATTTTTGAAGCTAGTATAGAATGAAAAAATTTTGTGCAAAAAAAACAAAAAAAAACAAACATCTTTTGATAGGATCAGGGGAGGGCACAACAAGTAAACTTGCAGAGAAATGTGGCCATTATACATTATGCTAACGACCTGAAAATGACATCGCACACTTTCTTGTACACGAGCGCACTCCCCGCCGTGTGAGGTGGAAGGTGAGGGTCGCGTTCTCACCATCAGCCTCTTGCTTGACCTCCCGCAATGCACACAATTAAAGACTCTTCTTCCCTTTCTTGAGGATGTTTGAAAAGCAATTAGCCCACTGCCTGGACCACATACCCACGGGAGGGGGTTTACACTCGCAGGTATAATGATGCAGAGCAGAGGGAGGGGAAGGGTCAGGCTGTGACTTTGGTCAAGACTCGCTTAACACATTTATTCAAACGCAGGCTGCCGCTTTCTATTTATGCCTAATTGACTCGACACTTCCTGCTGGCTGTGTCCACTCTACTGGCCCGTGTTATTTGGCCACACTTGAGTCTTTTAGCTTCCGCGTACACATCTGCTAGTGTCTATTACGCCAGCACTACAAGCCAGCGGTTTTACTGAACTAATTGGATAGTATGAAATGACCTTGAAATGAATCGCACAACATTTAGTCAGATTTATTTAGTAGCTGATTGCTAAACAAAGCCCTGAATGCACAAATGCCAAGGGCAGTGGTTTGCCTCTCTTTACTACCTATTAAAACATTTACTTAATAATTTATCCATGGAAAATAATGAGGTTGGCTTTAGGCACAAAACATTCTTTTTGTTTTTATATTTTTTGGGGGTCTGTACGGCTCCCTGAACACTTATGAAGCATTATAGCCTTATTTTTGTGAATGCTGAGAAGCATCACAAACTTTTATTTTTATTCATCTTGTTATGGCCATTACTTTGGAAGTTATTTAAAAAATAAATAAGTGCAGCTGTTTGGTGTTGCATTAACTGCAGACAAGAACCAGAGAGCTCAAAATGGAGAATGACAATGTTATTCACTTGAGCATACAGACAAATTCCTATGCTGTTATACTGACACAGTATCTTGGAATGGATGTTATACTACATGTTTCACCTTTGTTTTTTTTTCTTTGCACGTTTTTCTTAAAAGGTTAGAAACAACTTATGTTGTTTATAACCTTTATTATTATAATTATAACATTTAATTCTCCTCACTTTTTTGGCATCAAACAACACATGATACTTCGTATTTACACCGTTCAAATTTCAACTTGCTTATAAAATTCACGCCTTCCTGGAAATATATCGTCTGATTCCACATTACTTACAGTACTCACACAATTTAACATTAAAGATCAACTTTTCCTCATTCATTTTCAATGGGACTGACATTGACATACAATGTCAAAATGATTTAACTACAAATTACTACTTAATAATTACTAGTAACACTACTGCTACTACTACAGTAATAACAAACGCAAGTTAAAACTCCCCCCCGCCCCAATGCAAGGCAAAAGTAATATATCAACATCAACGCCAAGAAAAAGTGCCACCTTCTCCAAATCTGAGGACTGCTGCGGTCTGATGAGTCCACATTGAATTCTGTTTTGATGTTTTACACAGTATCACAACGTCATAGGAAAAATTACAATTATTTATTACTAAATTAAATGAATAATTTTCCATGGGGCTTTTAATTTAATGTGAGCCCATGAGCCAGAGCATTTCCCAGCTGGCATTGTGCAAGGAGTGGGGTCCACTCGATGCTTGACCTATTTTAATATTGAACAACAAAACCAAAGAAGGCAAGCTAATAAAGATTTGTTTTTTTAATTTTGAGAATGGGGGGGAGGAGTCCGCCACGCCCTCGCGATCCCACTTCACGTATCCATAAAGCCAAACATATACATATTTCAAATTGATTCATTATCGCTAATTAATGAGCTGAGGCTGAATTATCGAACTGATTAAACAAAACATCAATCACACATCTAACAAGATTGAGGGTTTAATTAGATCTTAATATGATTGATGCGACACCGGAGACCGGCTGGTTTGCTCGCGAGGGCCCTCCCGAAGATCTTGAACAAGTTTTTCTACACTTTTTATGACAGTTTATTTGCTCTCATGCCACCTGAGGGAAGCCGTCAAGCTTCTTCTTTTTTTTTTTTTTTTAACATCCGAATTGAAGCAGTGATTGAAAGTTGGTTCAGTCACAGTATGCAACGGCCTCATCACAGGAAGTAGGAGGGAAGCAGATCAGCGGCCTTCCCCCTAGTGGCAGATTACATAGAATACACATAACCGCAGACAGAAAGATGGCAGCGGCTCACTTTTGCCTCCCCTAATTATCAGACACCATATTGGCCCGCATCGGGATGAGGGGAGGTAATTTTGTTGCCGAGTCCTTTTGGGAAATTAATTCATTTTACTGATGTGACTCGGTAATTACAGTGACATCAAGGTTAATTGGCAAATCTGTATTGCTTGGGCGCCGTCAAGGAAATGTGTTCTCTAAACACTCGTCGCGAGACAACGTAGGTAAACACGCATGGCTTACACATTTCACAACAAAGCACAAGAAGAATGCAAAAAAAAAAATTGACATCAGGATGACATTTATGAGTGTTTTTCCTCGGCACAGAAAAGCCATAAATTAGAGCGGAAAACTTTATTAACAAAAGGAGGCAAAGTCATCAGGGCCAAACCTCAGAAATCATTATTACAAAATTGAACTCATTTGTTCTCGGAGGACCAAATCAACAAGCGAGTCCTCATTAACGGACCACGACCAGGATGCCAAAAGCAGTCGTTAAAGGGGAATTGAAAGTTGAGTGTGTGCACACGTGCTCGTCCACAAATAAAATTGCTGATTTGGAAACTTCACCCTTTCATCCTCATATTATTTCAATTGAATTATTTTGGCTAATGTTGGTGCATCCTCATCAACATTCACTTTGATGTCTTATTTAATGAATTTGAGGTGGGTTTTTTTTTTTGTTTTTTTTTTGTGTCCTCATTTAGAATGAGCTGGCCAAGCAGATCTTCTACACAATAAATGTTTTTTTTCTGTCTTAAGTGCATGAAGCACCACTGGGGAAAAAAAAAAAAAAGACTTATTTTTGTTGCTAATATGTGATCTGTCATAGTGCTTTGTGAGAAAGTGCCGACAGCGTCAAAAGCAATTAAAGGTAATCAAACAAAGGCTGACAACTTAACAAGCCTGCTGAGGCACCCTGACATTTCATTGCACTTTAATCACCTTGATTTTTGGATTATGTTATGTTTGCGCTCTTCTTGTCTGAATGGACAGCAAGACGCCAAGAAAACATGTCACAAAAAGTACTGATGTACAAGCTTCACTTTTGGATTGAACTCAATAAGCCAGTGTCAACTCATGAAAGCCAAAACGTTGCTAAAATGATATTCATCATCCGTGTTGCCTCACTTTCCGTTTGTGATACATTCCAAGCCTCCCCCAGCAATATTTGCATTGTTAGCCAAGTAGAGGCTAATGTTTTTATTTTTACTTATTTTTTTTTATTTTGGGGGAGATTTACACGTCTATCAAGCCCCTCCCCACACTGGTCACATCCTTCTAAGCACTTGAAGTAAAATTGAAGTTTTAGTATGTAAAATGTACAAAACATAGTTTTTCTTTTGAACCTTAAAATGGCTTATTTTAACCAGAAACCAGATTACAAATGTCACAAATGGAAAATCTGTGACACAGTGAATTTGCAATAAATGAAGCAGGAAATAGTGAGGGAACTCTGTAGTCAAATGCCAGCCAACCGTTTTTTGAAATATTCCTAACATAAATATTGAATTTTAATTGAAGTATTTTTTGGAATAGCACATCTTTGGTTTTGTAACCTCTGTCAGGGTCTATTCATATGACAATGCATTCCAATCCAATTTGACTTCCTATTTATTATCTTGTTAGTCTTTCCCCACCTGAGCAATCTCGGTGGCAGCTTTTGGGAAGTGTTTTTAATTCTCAATTTCGAGTCTCATCAAAGAGTAAGTCCCACTTTGTAATCAACACAGCAATTACACTGCCTTAGCGGGGGGTTAATGAAAGAATATTTTAATCAGTTAATATTGCAACATTTAAAGATTATTAATTATACTACGAATATATTCATTTCATGTTGAATAAAAGTTGGATGACAAGAATACACATAAATGCATACATGAATGTCGTTTTACCCCATAAATAAATAAATATTTCATAAAAAAATAACACTTTTGATATTGGATTGTGCTAGGTTTACAGCCATCCATGTTCTTAACCGCTTATTCCTCACAAGGGTCGCGCGAGTGCTGGAGCCTATCCCAGCCGGCTTCGGGCAGTAGGCGAGGTACACCCTAAACTGGTTTGGCTATGTTTACAGTTCAAATTAATTAGCAATATAGAAATTCTAAACATTTTGGAGTTGTGAGTGTTCATTACTTGCAGCTTTTTCATATTTGCAGCACAGCTCTGTCTTTTTTTTCTTTTTTTTTTTTGCCTCAATACAACATTTTCTTTGCCAAAATGGGCTTCTGACAACTCTAAAAAGAAAAGATGAACATTATTATTGTCAACATAATGTGACCCCATCTCTTCATTTCTCTTCATTTCATCCAAATTCCCAATGTGCCAAGTTAACGTTTAGCACTAATAAACTGATTCATGCGAGTTTTCTCAATGAGTAATTAGTTGCTCCTAGCCATGTAAGCAAGCAGCCCGTGTGAAACCTCTCAGCCAATCAGAGAGCAGCTCAAGGCCACTTGATCCTTGATCAATAATGTGTGTTGATTTGCTCATTAGGACCCAGATGTGAGTTGTAATTAGGCTCACCAGTCACAATTGGTAATATATTCCAATACGCACGGTCTGAAATCGCAACCGCCACCAGACAACGCTTGCTTCCCCAAATGATCAATGTCTCTGTCATCCTGGGCCGTGTCCGGGGCGCCAGGCAGGGCCGGTGAGCCGCCGCGGCCGGGCTCGGGGCTGACATTAGCGGACGCCGGCTGAGTGATGTCAGCCTCTTACTCCCATGGGGGGAGGAGGGGAGGAAGCAAGGGACACGGCTGAGCCCCAAGCAGTGGGCTCGGGGAAAGGTCACTGCTCAGCCTGGTGTGATTAATAAGACAAGAAGCTGAGCGTCCCCGATGCCATTATCAATATCCGTGGCCACCAGCCGTCCCAATCGCATATGCAGTAGGAATCCGACATGCATACACAAGGAGGGGGAAAAGGATGATGCAGATATACACACAAACAATTAAGTTGCATCTCCACCCGTGTTTTGGTCCCAATTATACTTGTTAATGTGAGAGGTCAGCTATCAATTAGATCATATTTATTCACAAATGCAGCTCTGACTCAACCGGATTCCGCTAAATGAGTCACGGCGAAACAAATCCGAGAGGTGAAAGTCTGGGACGGAAATGTCAGCACAGCCTCGGCGACAAACATGACATTTAAACAGACATCTGTTTCACCCTCCCCATCACCAACTAAAAATATTTATCCTTGCTACTGTTATCCCATGTAAATCAGGAGAAGATAGATAGCAAAATGTGCATCCCTCTTGCATTAAGACTGCAAGCCATTTAAAAAAAAAAAAAAAAAAGTCAGGCTGAATAAATGCTCATTTCCATGCAGCACACTTCTGCCTGAGCTTGGCAAAGTCGACAAACTGATTTGAACTTGTGAAAAAAAAAAAAGTTTAGTGGAAGTCACATTTTGCAGCTTCCTGCTATAGGGGCTTTCACTTGAGCAGGAACTTGAAATCATGTGGAGTGGAACAATAAATATAAGCAGTAAGAAAAAAAAAACTGTGTACATAGATTTTTCATCTACCCGCAATCCAACTGAGTGCAGCTTTTCACTTTTATGCCCTACATTTGAAAACAAACATCATCTGTAATATTAGTCAGAACATTAGCGAAGAATAATTCATTTTATCTTACTAATTCAAGGGGAAGTCAACCAAAAAAAAAAAAATCATGGCCAATATGTTCTATGCAACCCCCCTGGTCTAAATACAGTATTTGAAGGCGGCCATTTTGCCATTTGCTGTCAAGTGAAGATGACATCACAGTTGCTCAGGGCTCAAGCAGCAACCAATCACAGCTCACCTGTTTTCTGAAGCTGAGCTGTGATTGGTTGTCACCTGAGAACTGTGATGTCATTTTCACTCAACAGCAAGTGGCAAAATGGCCGCCATCTCATATGGATTAAAAAAAAAAAAAAAAGCTGGAATTTTGCTTCATAACTCAAATTCCACAAATGTAATATTAATTATGTCATGTTTAAACTAATGAGGTCACATCTAAAATATTATTGTCAAGAAATGTTGACTTCCCCAGAATGTGTTTTACTTTTATCGGAGGTCACCACCAACCTTTCAAAATGCACCTGTGTACCTTCTCAGAAGAAGAAATATAAATGGTTTATCAAGAAAAACTGCATTCAAACACGTTTTTTGTTACACTGAAGCAAGCTTGTACTAGCTCCCAGAATGTATTTGTCAAGAGTCAAGACGCCATGACAACAGCTACTGCTCACAGCCATATACACCGGCGAAGACCAAAGCCGTGACATCATCTCATTGGATGCCATCCCGACTCAACCAACCTCGCCAATTAATATTTTGGCAAATCCGAGTCTCTCACAACTCTCCAGAATCAATACATACAGAAGGTCCATCAATCCGTGACTGCTGACAAACAGGATGAGACAGGAGGAGATGCTGTCACGTGCGTAAGTATTCTGCCACCATGTGGAAGCCTTTCCATTCCAATAAGTAATAATCAAGACCAAATGACAGACTTCTTTCTCTACATAGGATGCAAGTGACAGCCTGTTAATGACGTGACGTCACATCTGCCCCAAACATGGCAACAGGTAGTACAATTATTTTTTGACAAATAAAACACCAGACACAAAAATGAGAACACCAGGTATTTATCAAACTTTACAAGATACATGCTCCGTTTCCCCATCAATAAATGGAATGGAAATGTTACTCCAGAAGTACACTTTAACACGTGTGTTACTTCTGCAATGGTGAACGAAGGGAGAGGGGAATTCGGAGTGACGACAAGGTCTCAGATAGAGTTTCATGCATTTGCAGACAAAATGAGCAGACAATAAATTGTGGGGTTCAGGGAGTTGCTTTCAGCCTCGCCTCGGGCACCCCACATGGCAAGGACTCCTCTTGGTTTGGCCTGCGGAGCAATTGGCAGCCGCCACTCTCCCCACCACTATGAACTCCCCACACTTTTAGCTCAAAATCAGCACTATTGCCACTACCCATCGAAGGTTACCACACATGAAGTTAAAGTTATTTTATTTTAAGGCTTTGACCTCTGTCTAGCTTCATTTTTGCATGCAGAAGTCCTTTGGTGGCACCTCATAAATGAAACTGCAAAAAAAAAGAAAGAAAAAAAAAAAAGATACCTATCTAGCTACCTAAACCACAAACATTGTGTAGTGTTCCTGTACATAAACATTTGGTGAACACAATGGTCTATATTTATCATAAAAATACTGGGGAAAACTGTAATTTTGTGTCTTTTGTTTTGCCTTGTTGTGTACAAGCCAAACAGGCAACAATGACAGTAAATGAGGGGAAAACACCCTACAAAAGCAAAACAGTCATCTCAAAAAATATATCAGAACGTGAAGTCGTTATTCATCTGGATTTTTATTCAATGATTATGCCTCAAGCAGGCAGGAATCACACTACAGTCGGACAGATCATGATGGGTGGTGCTTTTGCCAGCGGTCAGTCCAATAAAAAGCATCGGGAGCTCTCCATCACTTCGAGGAATGCTTTATGCTTTCCTCTGTCATCAGCGACAGTAGCTGGATTCAGATTTAGAGTGGGATGCACAACAATGACTTTTAGTGCTGATGTAAATATTAGTGCTACTGCTAGAGGAGGAGCCAGAATCACAGCTATAGAAGAAGCGTGACGTTGACTAATGATGGCTTGGCCGTGCTTCTGGCCAAAACACTTTCAGATTTGCTTTATGCTTTTGGAAAAATGTCTGGTGTGTCTATGCTTTCTTGGTGGTACAAAAAAAAAGGTCTGGCTCGTAATTGGCAGGTATTTTAAGTTGCCAGGGTGGAGAGTTGTAGACAGCAGTTCAGAATTCAAAAACTCAGCAATTCAGAATCAATTATCGGTTATTTTCTGAAAAACCTATTAACTGTTTTAGTGCTCATGCCAAAGCCATGTCCAATATAAAAATAGTGCTTTGTTGCCAACTTGTAGTACATCGAAAGACAATTACAAACCTTTTATTTGTACATATATATAGACACATGAATGTACGTCCACTATATAGATTATAATTATTTGTAAATGCATAACAATTTTAGTATCTGCATTTAAAGTACTGCAAGACCTGTTGACTTCCACCGCCTATTAGCAGTTACCAAAATGTAACTTTAAGACTGGTCTGATCTAGTTTGTAAGCTTGTTAAACAAGCCACAGGAGAATCCTTCACCTGAGGACAACGTTAACTGCACTTTGCTGAGGGCTACACAGATTGCTAATTAGCTAATGAGCTGCAGCATGCAAATTTATCAGCAAATGTCACTTCGGTCCCACAAGATAACGCGTGCGTGGGCGGCCGGCCAATGGAGGCCACCCTGCTGTCAAGCAAAAAAAAAAAAAAAAAAAATGAATTATGCCAATAATTATGAATGCAAAAATACTCTGAACTTGCTTTCAGGTGACTGGTTTGTGGTCCACTGCCAACTAACTACCTAGCATCTATGCTTCAACAATTCCTGGTCATGGAGGTCAAGAAGAATGTCCCAAACGACATCCTCAGGAGGGGCCCATTGCCTGTCCAACCTATACACTTAGAAGGGATAAAGTGCTGCCATTTTGAGCCAGTAGTTTGACGACATGGCTCATTGGCACGGAAGATGATGGTGATTGCATGTTGTAGGCAAAGAGGAGGAATCCATTGAGGGAAGTAGGGAGGAACAAGGGCGGCAGATGGATAATAGTGGTAGAACAGATGTTTTGTTTTGTTTTTTCTTTTGTCTTTTTCTCCTAACCCTCCCAGTGATGCAAAAAATGTAATTAAAGAATAGGGGAAATTCCCTCTGAAAGTATAACATAAGACAAAGGTGAACTGTGTTAACATTTCCAACATCCCCTTATTAGGGGAAAGACATGTTTGAAGATGCTTCGGAATAATGATACTTGGCTATGGTGTAATATTTATGAGAAACATTTCTGCAAGCAAACGACTATATGTGTGAGTGTGTCTTTTTCCTTACCGTAAATGTCATCCAAAACTGCCTGTGTAAATGTTAAAGCTAAAAATGTACTGTATGTTGCTCGCTATAAATTTAGGACAGCCAACTGTCAGCACATGTGCAGTCGTCGTATTGATTCCCTGGTAAATCACTTTTATTGACATGGTATAAAAGCAGCGCTCGTATCTGTCAAGTGTGCAAGGAGAGGTAACTTATCAATCGACACGCCAAGATGCTACTGCGCACATTCGGCGCCTTCGTCGAGGTGGCCGCAGGCACTTTGAGACACCAGGACATCTCAGCTGTATTTCACTCTACTGATGCTTTATGGCGCAATGTTTAGAACAGTGGTGGGCAAACTCGGCCCTCGAGGGCCGGAGTCCTGCAGGTTTTGCATGATACCCTGCTTTGACGCAGCTGATTCCAATAAACAGGATCATTATCAGGCTTATGCAGACCTTGCTGATGAGGTGCTCATATATCAGCTGTGTTGGAGAAGGGAAACATCCAAAACCTGCAGGACTCCGGTCCTCGAGAACCGAATGTGACCACCTTAGGTTTAGAAAATGAACAAAGTATTACAAACATCTGAGATCAAATGAAGAAAGAAAAATCAGGAAAGATGCATTTTGAATGTGCGATGAACAACTAATCATAGATGACCACAACAAATCCCAATATGCACGTATCCAAATGAAAGAAGGAAAGGAAAAGCATCTGGAGAAAATATGGTCAAACTGCTCTTAATTTGTAACAAATGCACAAAGCCAGGACAATGTCACATTGTAAAGGAAAATGTGTCTTTGCCCATGAATTACTTGATTTTCCATTACCTTAAATAAGACTACATGAAAATAAACTGGTTTAGATTTGTCTGCAGAACTACGCAGACATGGCATAGTATATATTTTGTGTTGTCTGTTGGTTACATGCTCCAATACTTGTTACTATGAAATAGAGCTGGCCAAAAAAATAAAATCTCATTTTTTTTCCCCAGTCATTCAGGACGATTACAATTTTAATCTAATAAACCCAACATTTATTCAAAAACAATTCCTGTACAAAATGTTCAAACAATAATGTACTGTATACTGATTCCAAATCTTTCAACATAGTCAATCTTAGTTTGTGCTTAAAGCGATACTTGACTCATTGAGACATTTTCAGTCATAAAAAGTTTATATTTTGTCCAGAATTAATTTAATAACTTATTTTTCATCTACAATTAGTACCTTTAAGTAATTTTTCCCACTTGCTGTCCACTGAAGATGACATCACCTGTGCTGAGGAAGTAGGTAACAACCAATCATTGCTCAGTTTGCTCACCAAACCCAGAAAACAGCTGAGCCATGATTGGTCATTACCTACGTCCTCAGCACAGGTGATGTCATTGTCAATCGATAGCAAGTGGAAAAATTGGTTTTTAAAGGTATTTATTGTACATGAAAAATAAAATCAAATTTATTCTGGACAGATTAAATTGTTACTGCTTAAAATGGTTTAAAGAGTCAAGTATCCCTTTAATTGCCACAATTAAGTAGTCATGTAAAGCACCCATCCAGCATTCTGCCACTTATGTAAAATTACAACTTATAATAACAATCTGTATGTAATTTATTGACCATCCCTACTATGAAATGTCCTCAAGTGCCAGGTAAAAACTTGCCCACAAATAAGATCACATTGGAAGGTCGCTGTGACAGCTCAATGAAGAAAGCAGAAAGGCCACACCAGCTGAGAAAAGGACTTCAACGTTCAAAGACCTTTTCAACATGTTTTCATGTAGTTTTTGTCCCCAGTTCATCTTGAACTTTGGGTCAAGTACAAGCAGTTTTTCACTATTGGCAGTGCTCAGTCAGTATTCCCTCTCAGTCTCTATTAAGTTCACATTTTATGGAACTCAGTTTGAAAGAGATCTATTTGTGTTTACATTTTTATCTTTGACCTTGACTGAAAGAGATCTATTTGTGATATATTTTCATCTCGACCATGATAAATCAGAGCTGTGCCCTGCCCACCCCCAGTGTATTAATTAGGACAAATAATCCCATTCGCAGCGCCAGCAAAAGTTCCATGAAAGGCGTTCGCAGGCCAGTGGTTTACTCTCCATTTCCAAGATTAATCTGAAATGAAATTGGGGATAATGAGCTGTAATCTATTTAAAGCCTGAGGGTACTTCTTAAAAAAAAAAAAAAAAAAAAAAAAAAACGTGTACTTTTGTATGCAGTACTTGCAAAGTGCCCTGACAGGTGCTGAACAGGTTTGAAAGTGTGTAACAAAGGATTCAGTGATTTTGCAAAAAAAGGGAGGATTATCACCCAGATTAGGTTCTGGGATTAAGAGTGACGACAGACTCCTTTTGTTAATAGATTTGCAACTGTAAAAGACAGTACAGGGTTCCTCTGTTAGACTGTACTTCACCATTCACATCCCCACTATACACTATAACTTAAGTTTGTGTGTGTGTGTGTGTGTGGAGCCTATTTGTCTGCCATTAAAATCGCAGCTATATTGCGGAAATATGTTTATTGCAATGTGACTATGTGTTTTTATAGCCTAATTACTTACTGTGATGCGCTCACATGTGGGAAAGGAGAGTTGATGCACTTTTTTGAAGACCAGGTGAACAGTAAAACACAATAAGCTACATCATGTAACGGGAAAATATTTGAAATGTTACAAAACAAAAATGATCAGGACACATCTATTCAGCAATGCACTGTTGGAGCTTCCGAGTGATACTGAATTGGACTTATAAAATCACAAGAAGGAGTCATGTCACATCACCTGTGATAAAACTACATCGACTGTTTCTACTGACGTCACCCAAGGTTTCAATGTGACATTTATCTACAGCAAACCCTTGCAGCAGCTGACTCACCGAACACCGGGGTTCAATCCAACCTAGTTTAAGAGCCAATAATTTACTATGTATGATCATTCTCATGCTGTTTACTTTTTCTCCGTTTTCAGATTGCCCCATGAAACTACAACGAGAACCTGTACTAATGTGGTGGGAACACAAACTCCAGACACTTTGAAGCTCCATTGAAAGAAAAAAAATATATATCACCAGCAATACAGAATGGGTTCACTGTAACCCAACATATGGCATATATATACCAAAGCACTTATAGATGCTGTGTGAATTGGCTCAATGCAAGACTGCAATGACCTTAGTGTTGACAACAAGGACACCAGCAATGGATTACTTGTCAATTTGACTGCATAACAGAATCACAGAGTTGGGAGATGAATGACTCCGCAAAGCGAGCGAGACAAGTGGGGTGTGTGTTCATTTAAAGCCCATTTATGTATTTAACGGCTTACGGCGCGGCATACGTGACAGAGTGCCAGCGGCCGCCTTAATGCAGATGTATTACAAGCCAGCGTGCCGTATTGGTGACTGACAACCAAAGCATAACGCTTGGAAACAATTATTCACAAGTCGGCGCGAGGTGCCCGCTCGGATTTGATGATAAACGCTTTGGTTTTGGTTCAGATTGATTCACCTCATCAGCATCCGGCGACATCTTCTTGGAATAGTAGTGTGTCGCAGCGGGGAGATTGGCAGAGACATTGATAAGTGCCCGCAGCGTATCATCGTCGTCAACCACGTGGCCGCCGCTCTTGATTTAATCACGGGTTTGTCAATGCGTCTGCGCTGTTGGAAGCCTTGTATTCCATGTTGGTCGTTATGTTGCAGGCGGCCCACAAAACTCCTGATCAATATGTCAACATGCATGGTTAACTGGTACTAATTTGGTGTCATGGTACTGCGTTATTTAAAACTATACTATACGTTTTGTGTGGCGCCAGTAAAATAGCATGTAATTAATGGCAATTTCCTTTTCTTCAAATTTCTCATTTCTAGTTCCCAGTTGCAAAACAGCCATAAGAGGGCATCCAGTACCAGTATTATTGACCCAATATGATACCTGGTATCAATACTTGCCCATTACTAAAAATAAAAAAACAAATTAAATTATATATATATATATATATATATATATATATATATATATATATATATATATATATATATATATATATATAGTTATGGCAACTTGAATAAATTACTAAATTTGCTGGATTGAGAGATTTGCTTCTATTTATTTTATTTACTGGTAGTTTTTTTTTTCATTTGATGTATTTTTTTTTACTATTATATTATTTAATTGTATTTGGGTGTGACAATCAGTGGTACTTTAACTTTAATTTTCAAATTAGAGGGAGCCACGTGATATTGGCTGCCATTGTGATTACCGATACCTTAAATTAAGGTCGTGTTGACCCGATACTGGTGCCTCGTATTGATACTTGCTGATGCCTGATTTTAATGTGTTGCTCAGTCCATTGGGTACATTGTTTTGATAGAATAAAATGCAAGCATATGCCAGCAAGCGCCTAATTTTCCTTCTTTTCTTTTTGTTGTAATTACTCTCAGTAGAAGCACTATGGAAGTTAATAGAAAAAGAAGAAAGGACGTTTTTCCCAGTCGTGCTGAACTTTTGATTTTTTTTTTTTGCATTACAGCGCCTACTTTTGGCACTTGTGCAGATTCGTCCCTATGAGACATCAACACACGTTTAAATCATGTCTTTCAGTAAGGGATGTTTGCTCCTATTTAGAGTTTTTTTTTTTGTGATAATTCCACGCATGATTTTGCATCACGCATTTTTCCACATGGCTTCTTATCCGTTTGATATGCTCCACTCCCCTCCGCCCAAGCCTTCGTCGCGCTGCAGCACGGCCCGCCGCCTCGTTCCCCGAGCATGCGCCGCCGCCTTGTTATCTGATATCCTCTTCACGCCCCATCTTCTGGAAGCTTCATCAAGTGAGCGAGGACAAGAAAGGCGCAAACAAAAACAACATTATTAAACGCAGAAATTCTCTCGGATTCATTCGAGCATTCAGGCGCCGAGCATCGCATCCATTTAGAGGCGGCAAATTGATTCAATTTGGCGTGTTTGCATCACTTAAGTCGAGCGGCTGTCGGTGAGCTGTAAAACATGCATTGTCAGGGAGATGCTTTTGTTTTCCATCCCACCCCCACCCCTCACTTTAATCGCAGATATGCCTTGCGATGAATTCTCATTTATTAATCTAACTTTGCAAAAGGGAGGCGACAAACAAAGCTGTATATTAGATTGTCAAGCCGATGACTCAGATATGCAAATAGTTTGGGGCGTTTCATAGCAGAAATTCTGAAAGTTCCATTAAATAAAGAGGACATGGATCTGGTGATTAAAGTGGCGCATCTGGACAATACGCTTGTAATGAAGACGACTTGCTTTAGCGCATCCATTCTGTGTGGACGCTAACATGCTTTTCCCATAGTAGCTGTAGGGAGAGCCTGGGAGAAAAAGAACAATCATTCTTTGCCCATATTGCACAGAAACATGAACAAAATCCTCAAGCCTGACCCCAGAGGGCAGAACCATGCAGTCATTAATAACATTAACAATGGCTTTTTTCTGGAAGCGTGACCGTGCTGCAATACCAGGACGAACACTGCTCACTTCAAGTCAACCATTCTGTTCGACAAACAATAAAGTGAAAAGCTGCTCGACGTTTTATGGGCCAATATTAGTTCTGTTAAATAGTAATAATCAGTTGTGTTTGCCAATTAAACGCTGATATAATCCTGCTTTCTCACAAAACCATAAATGCTGTTCAGTAGATATAGGCAGAAAGTAAAGCACCCGCATAGTTAAAGTTATTCTGTCTGAATTACATATTTATCCATCCTTATACGCCCATTAAGGTGCAATATCTGTAATTACACTGTAAATATGTTGACAATATTGATATTAATGCTGTGAATGCATTATTGGTTTGTTGCTTTACTTAACGATGTTATGATAAATTATAAAGAATAATTTACAAGAAGAGAAGAGAAAATATGCAGTGTAAACAAGATATGACCTGAAAGCAACAAAAAAAATAAAAACTGTCATTGACATCAAATTAAACAAAGGGGATGAACTTTAAAAACTTTTCCCCATCAATTAATAGCTCAGCATGCAATAAGCTCAGCAATCAGCTGATGAGAAAGGTCTAAGGAGCATTCCTGCGCATACCCGTCAGTAACAAAAATGTGTTTCTGTGTCCTCTATGAAGCATCAAACAAGGGAACATGTATTAGTATTCACAGCCGAACACAGGCAGTCAGAATGTTGGATATTGTGTTGTGCAACAACACGACTGCAGCTTTTGAAGGCCTGTACACATTCCGCACAAGTTTGGGAGCAAATTCTTCACAGCGCTGATAAAAATTCGATGCTAATTTTAGCACCAACCAGCGATTGAAGAGCAGATTCTGGGAGACTGCAAGAACCCGTTTTGCATTGAGTGTAACTGATGTGTCTTCAAGTGGGTTTCAGTCGGCTTCAGTGGTTCTTGCCTCAAAGAATCTCAGAAATATTGTTTTATTGGCAAGAAATTGTTTTTGCTCTACATTCAGCATGATATGATGAGCCAAAGCTGAGCAAAACAGCGGATATTAAAATTCTAATTCAAGTGTTTATGATCCTCGCAGTAGAAGAGACAAGCTTCAAGTGACAAGGGTTGGTATTATTAATTGGAATTTGAATTGTGGAACTTGAATCTTTGCATGGATTGATGAAAACAAAACAAAAATATACGCGTGATGACTGAATAGCAACAGAAAAATGCCTCTCTCCCCCCCAAGAGTCCAAGCTAGCCCAAATAAACAGCCCCATCACAAAGACCCGAGATGAAAAGAGGACACGTGTCAAATCCAAATCATGTTTCTTGCTTTGGATGCGCAAAGTGCAGTGTAAAAACGGATTAGGGACCCCTCGGAAGCAATTACCGCCACGAGTCCCACTGTGAAAAACACGTGTCAAAAGATACAAACCCCAGGGGTCGCATCCATCCCATCTATTGTTAAAGGCAGCTGTCAGACAAGTATGAAAGAGAAAAATGTTCACGATTGCGGGGGAAGTCTTGCATTTGTTGGGTGGAAGTATTGGTAGTGACAGGAGAACCACTGTCACGACCACGCCCAACGGTGTACTTTTAAACATGCATTGAGAAATGTTTTTTTTTTTATGCAAATTTCATCCATATTCAAAATAGGATTTCCGTCACACATCTGGTTAGAAAGTTTGTGGCCCCCCAGTATCGCTGATGAAAAATTGTGGGCCCTTCCATCATTTCAGTGGCCCATTCATGCAGTTTATATAATTGGGATGACATTAAGAGATGGATTAAGTCCACTACTTCTCAAATCGGGGGTCCATCTTTTCTTTGTTTGTTTTTTTGGCCATACTAGAATAAAGTGTAATCAACATCCATTACAGTAAGTGGCAGTGGCGCTCTCAATCGAGTACGGAAGGAGTATTAGCTCCTCTGCAAAGGTGTGCTTACAATAATTTGACAGGCAAATGTTAGCATTGATACCATAGCCATGTGTAGAGCCAGAGAGAGCGCAAAATATTTTCTTCTTATCTTACAAAAAAATAATTGAGAAGAACTGACTAAGTCCCAAGTGGAGGCTGAAGTACAAAAAAAATAAAATAAAAACGAGTACACGTGTGTACGGGAATGCACCCTTGAACTCGGAAATTCCACTTGTTGAAGTTGGAAAAAAAGAAGGATCCCGACTTGACGGACCACAAGTGATGTCACTCTACAATGGTTTCCCCTTTGGAAACACGGACCGTGAATGGCAAAACACAATTTACTTGAGTATAAACCTAGGTAGCTTTCTTCATTCATAAATATTCTACATAACTTGGCATAACGCAGTGTTTCTCAATTCCGGTCCTCAGGCCCCCTAGCCAGCCTGTTTTCCATGTCTCCCAATTGCAACGCAGGTGAGGATCGTTATCAGGCTTCTCCAGAGCTGGCCGATTAGCGGTCATTGGAATCAGCTGCATTGGGAATTGGGAGACATGGAAAACAGGCTGAGGACCGGAATTGAGAAACACTGTAACGCAACGTACGTGACAGTATTGTCGCTATCTCCCTGCATGAAATTATATGGTGAACTATTGAGCTGTATGAAATGCTTATGAAACAAGATAAAAGTAATAAATGAAGCAAAATTACAAGAAGGTTCTGACTGGAGGTCAAAGATTAGTTTTAAGAAGCAAAATAAACAATTTATCACTATCCACCATTTTAGTTGTTTACTTTCGCCTCCAACGCTTTCAGGTCGGAACTGGGAAAAAAACAACTCAGAAATATCCGACTTCTGACCATCTCGAATGCAGCATTACAATGCACAAGAAGGCAGTTTGTCAGACAGTATGGACAGACTTGCAGCACTAATGAATGCGTCGGACACTTTTCGTTTCACCATTTCATTGCTTGGTGCCACATATGTTGGTGTTTCATGTGCTGGACGTCATATCAAGGTCATTTTCAGACCGCCCATCAAGGAAAGTAACTTCAATCCATCCCTAGACTGAAGCCAGACATAAATAAATACGCTTGGCTGGTAAGCGCATGTAACCGAGGAGGAAAAATGGTTGCACCTCTTAATGGAGCAGTCAGCAGTCACTTTCCTGCAGAAAAAGATGGCGTCACAAGGCAGCTTTGTGGTCCAAAGGCAGAGTGGAAGCATCATTACCATAGAAAACATTACAGGCGACCACGGACGTCCGGGCCATCAAAACCCATCATGGCATAAATCCCATACAGCGCATAATAGGCCTGTCACTCTTCAAGTCTGAAGGGAAAAAGAACGCCGGTGGCTGATCTTTATCAGTGCTTCTGTTGATTACCACAAAATAGGATCCAAGCGCGTTTAGCTAATAGACAGCGCTGATGCACACCAACATTGTGGCGGCTTCTATTTTCACCAGCGCTGTCCGATTCCATATGTCCCATTCAATCTCTCGTCTTGATCATTTGATGAGCAATTACAGCAAGTTGAGAGAAGTCGAGCGTGGAACTGCAGCCGAAAAGTCATCAGTGGGCAGCACGCATGCAGAGAATAACAACACTTGCATTTAGAGCGTCTAAATAAAACGTGCATGCCTTAGAAATCCAAAATACTCCTTGAATTAGAGACCTGTAAATGATGTCTGTGCCACGCAAGTCAAGACTACACCTTTTTTTGTATATGTGTGTGTGTGTAGTTTCATTTCCGCAGAAAGGTGGCAGTCCCCCCCTGCCCCCCGTCTTGTTTAATGACATGATTAAGCTCTGCTAAGGTTAAACACATTCAAAGGCCTGCATGGCTAATTGGGACACGAGCGATGCCGCAGACTGGACTTCATCTCCTCGGTGAACTCCCCCCAACACACAAGCGCGCCGACGTATTTCATTTGCAAGTCGTCATTCATTTGCATTTTCAAAGAGGGACACCCTGTTGTGGTCATTAAGCCAGAAATATGCTAATTCCAACTGTGAGAAAAACAGTTTCAAAACTATATAAATATATATATATATATATATATATACACACGATATGATACATTATAATACATTAAGGACGCTACTGTATTGACGTTCCATATATGCATGTTACCCATGATCAAATGTCCTTCAAAATGAAATGTTGCATGTTTTGTGACATGTAAAGTTTTTAACTCATTCACTCCCAGCCATTTTCACTGAAGCAAACCCCTTGGCACCGAGCTGTTTTACTGGATTTTGCAAGACCCGCAGAATAATAAAAACATGCAAAAGAAACTAGTTAAAACACTGACCAAAAAGAGCTTGTTGCAACATAGCCCTGGCTGATCTCCTATACTCTGCTGTCACCTGATGGCCATTTTTTTTAAACAACTACCATTGCTTCAAGCCACCTCTTCATGTCATAAGCTGCAACAAAGCCTTTTCAATGCTCTTGCATTGGGGGGGAAAAAATACAAATACAAATAAAAATAAGTGTAAATACGTTTTTGGGAGTGAAGGGCAAAGTATTAAAAATATTTTCACATGTTTTTGGGTTTGAATGAGTTAATAGGAAAAATTGTACTCTGCCTTAATGTTGTGTACATCAAACTTTATAGATAGAATCAGGGCTCTACACTAACATTTCCACTGGTGGTACTGGTGCGAGTAAGATTTTTAGTTGGTCGCACAGCACAGGATTTGGTCACACCATTTTTTGTGGATGTACAGCAACGACCTCAGGCATACGCAACTCGATATATATGTAAAATATTCCATTGGAACATGAGGTTTGCCTAGTCTGCAACAGCAGTGGCCATTAAAACAAGTCAATTTCGTACAACTTAACTCATGAACATTATTTTGGTTAGCTCAGTAAAAGTCAGTACATTTTTTTTTTCTTCACCTGTTCCTCGGCCGATGTTCCCTGCCTTTTTTATCTGTATCGTTTGATTTGGCACCTTCCGCTGTCCCTCCTTTACCACCATTATTCTTCTCCTCATTCTCATTTTGTTTTAGAAAATAATCAGCAATAGACCGCTTAATTTTTTTAAATTCGCTGCCGCTTTTCCCTTAGCCCCGCACGGCACGCTAACCACACCACACGCACCCATGCAACACCCGCCTCCATTGCTTTTACATTACAGTAGGTGTGCGGTGGGAAGGGGGCGGGCGGGATCATTTGAACTGTCCAAGCCAAGCTTGCATTCCTCAGTGCGTGCGGATCTGCCATGACATTTCACGAGTGGCAAGTCATGCCAACAATGAACCATATTTACAATTTAACTCATTCACTCCCAGCCGTTTTCATGTTCTATTGCCATAAAAACATGGAACCTACCAAAATAAAAATGTGTCTCTTCTTTCATCAGAGAGAAAAAATAAAAAATAAAAAATAAAACTACGGTATTTTTTTATGTTTTTATGTTTTGTAGCAATTAGCATTAGAATTAGCTAAGTTTCATCATTATTCACAAACCTGTTGAAAATACTGGGAAAAAGAGCTTGTTGCAACATGGAACTGGTTGATCTCTTATACTTTGCTGCCACCTGCTGGCCGTTTTTTTTTTTTTTTTTTTTTTTTTTTTTTTTAATAACTACCATCGCTTTAAGCAACCACTTCAGGTCAGAAACTGCATCAAAGCCTTCATACAAAAACTCTAGCAAACAAAAACCTAAAAAAAACCATATAAATACGTTTTTGGGAGTGAATGAGTTAATATGGACCGCCATGGATGAAATATTGAAATTCACGACCAGCTGGCAAGTCGCGAAGCTATTTGTGAATGGAGAGCTCTGCCGCTGGAGCTCTCCTTCAAGTGAATGTGAACACACGACCAGCCAGCGTTGTGCACTCACGATGTTTTTTAAAACCACAAACATTACAAATCCATCCACAAATACCTTTTAAATTGTAAATATATAAATATAATAAATATATACTGCCGAAAGGGTTCTAAACAGCAGCTACAACTGAAGCGCTCGGCCCCGAAAAAGTCCCATGGAGACGTTAACATCCGGTGACAAAAAAAATGCCGCTTCGGTGTGGAACCGGTCCAGTGGACAAGCGCCACCTATGTTTGTATGTAAATTGTATTCTGCGCAGTGCGCGTGTGCTGTGCCCGATCACATTGCAGCTGCTCTTGTTTCACTCAAATATTATTCGATTGAGTCGGCGCGCGGTGGCGCGCTCTCATTGCTACGGGATAGCCAGCAGAGGACACGAGAACTTTTGAACGTACGTTTTAAACATACTGCAGAGGGAGCATTAATGCCCTTGCACCTGTGCGAGCGGTATTTTTTTTCACCAGCACACACTTGAAAGTTGGCTGCATTTGCAAGTGAAATGCTCGCAGTGTCGAGCCCTGAGAATTAAACTTTTTTTTTGGAAGCCTATCTAGTTATTTTGCTTCACTTTAACTAAATTTAAAGGTAATCTTCAATCTTAGAATGTTAAAACTGTCTGTACGACCTGAATGTAAAACATTATTAAGATGATCATTTGGAAGAAAGAAAAAAAAACATCCATGCTCTGTTGTTTTCCTGGATAACTGTCAAGGGTTATTTTCTATGCTAAGAGCTGCAAAAACAGGTAATCGTTAAATTGATTATCTATCTTTTCAATTTGTAATTAATCATACATTGCAAATGTAACAAACCGTTAACATTTCATATTGGTAATTTTTTGTTGAATTGAGGTGAGGCGAGATTCAACTTTTCCCGGGAGCATGAATATGGTAAACAGCATCTTTCTTTAGTCTTCGCTATTGTTTGCCATGCTTCCTTCACTTTCAATGATACAAAGTTTCAATAAAACCTGTCCAGTTAGGTGAGTTTGTTCCTCCCTTTCAGAAGTTTCTGAAAATTAGATTAGGCTCCAAAACACCTGTCGAAGAAAAAAAACGGGTAAAGCTAGCACAAGGTTGCGAAATAGTCAATGGGAACTTTATTACTAGTTATCTGAATAGGCAAAGATGTAACAGTTGTGTGAATGTGCACTTCGGTGTGAAAAGGAGAGGTAAAAAAAAAAAAAATGTCTTTTGAAACATTAAGACCAGGAAGGCAGCAGGGGTGGCTTCTAACCCGCTCCAGTATCTATACTCAAACATGAGACTAACGAGCACAAAGTTGCTTTTGTGGATCATTTAAATATTGCACTAGAAATTTGTCATGAGTTACCAAGTGAGATTTTAAAATTTGGATACCTCCGTTTCTTGTTCTTCACTTCAAGTCCAAGACAGAGACGAATGCACTTCGCTGGTGTAAATGGAGCAGAAAGCATTCCGAGAAGGAAGACAAATCCAGCACAGTGTGGGAACCCACTTTTACCCCGCCAGTCCATAGAAATAGCTCCGTCTCGTCCCTCTCTCGGGCCGGCTGAGAGATGGTGATGTTTTCAAAGGTCATTTCAACCATTTGTCTTATCTGGGAGTTTCTTCAGCGAGACACAACACAGAAAACTTTGCCTGGGGCTTCCACTTTGTGCACTTCAAAATCAAGCCCGGCAAAAAGGAATCCAAAGAAATCTCCCTGGAACGATGATATTACTTTCACCGTTTGCTAATGATGACACATTTAATATGGCATCACATCCGTTTCCCTTAACGAGCGAAGCAGTACATGTAGCGTCGCGTGAATAATAACCGCAGCCCCCCTGGTGGTTGATTTATGCCGTGCGCGCTTTGCTGCCTCGACTTGCCCTTTTCCTTTCCACTTAATAAAAATTAGTGAAAGATTATCAGGGGCCACTGCCGCCGCCAGAGCCCCGCTGACAAGACAACCCAGTCACACTGGAGTATTTACCCGCTATTGCGACAAATGAGCGCTGATTATTACCTAGAGTGCGGCGGGACAAGTCGTTACGGCAAACTTTATCTTCACGGCATCGTATTTGTGAATAAATGTCAGTTGGACTAAAAATGAAAACATCTTTCGATGAAAAAGTGAGCCTTTATTATCTTTGCAAAAGCATTGAAATGTGTCATTAAAATGTAGCAGCAGAGCAGGCCAAAGTGTTCATAAAAGTTGAATGAAAATGTACCAAAAAATAAACAGTTCTCTCAGATTAAATGCAAATATATTACACGATAACGTTTAGGGATGCAACGATGTCGGTAATATAGCAATATTAAAACTGCTACAATATCGTCATCATAATATTAAAAACAGCACATCTGTTTAAAAAGTCAGGTTGATCTCCATTTGCACAGTTCTAGCACCATCTGGTGGTTAGTGCAGTTTAATTTTCACAAGGCATATTTTGGCCCTTCTATGTCTAAAATCCATGCTAAATCGCCAGATGAAGGAGAATGTAACATCATTATAAATCGAGTCAATATGTGGAAGAACTCAGTGCGTGCGTGCAATATCAAGTACCTCAATATTAAATATTAGAGATTTGTTATATGCATTGCTGTTATGAACAAAAGCACAATATTGTGCTTTTATTTAGTATGAGCTCATTTAAAAAAAAATATATATATATATATATATGTATATATATATATGACCTTTTGTAATATCGCCATCCTCCCCACAATAACTTAATATATCGTGACCTTCATATCATGATAATTTCATATCGCGACGTTTGGATATCATTACATCCCTAATAAAGTGCAATATAATTGGACTGTGCTGACGCACTCTTTTGCGTACCATTAGAAAAAGTTTGCTAGTACTACGCATAGTTGATTTTGAGAATCACGGTGCTTGTGTACATTTGGCTAAAAATGTCACTTCGTACCAAAATGATTGCAGTGTAGCACAGTGAGTGAGTGTGTAGGAAACACGTGCATATGTTTGGGAATGAATCAGAATAAATAAATACACGATCAGATTTCAAGACAGGTCAATCCCTTTTCTCCGCCAACTATCTGGGTGAAACAGGCCACCGTGGCGAGCGCTACCTTTAATTAACCTGCTGCACTCGGGCCAATGACATTTAGGCGGAGACATGACCTGAATCACAAAGTGGCTTCCCCTCTGAGCTACGAATGGCTTTCGCTCCTAATTGCTCCAGCAACAAAAAGAAAACCCAGTGGGGGAGGTGGGGGAGGGATACAAGGTAAAGGGAGCTCAGGCACAAAAAGAGACTTTTAGTAGATGTGAACGAGGTATAGTACATAATGACCAGAGCATTAGGTACATCTGAACAATAATTGTCATTTACCAGGATATTGTCCATCACAATGTCAATCCAGTGATACTTGGGTGAAGGGGTCATTCGTTCAAGAATTGTGGCAGTAATTAATATTCACATCTGAGGAAGTGACAACATGTTCAATGCATCATGTGTCCATAAACCGAAAGAGGGAATGGGAGAGATTGACGCTATCAAGATGCAAGTACATTCACAAGTTTGAATCGGCAAAAAAAAACCTAAATGTTTGTTGCACACTGCTCAGTTGAGTCATTTATCGACACAGCTTCAATAACACCATGTAAAAAAAAAAAAAAAAATGATTTCAGGGCAGTATGCATTCGCCGTCACTCCAGATTGAGGTCCCCAATATTAATTATTTATAAATAATGTACATTTTAAATGTTGAATTATGCCATTACAACTTTAATACTTAAATATGTCAAGCAAATAAGAATTTATTTTAGAAATAATAAAAATACATTTTTGTTGGGGTCTGAAAAGGGCAAGGCAGTTTTGTTATTTATTTATTTTTAATTAAAAACATTTAGCAAATTTGTTTAGTTTTTAAATTGAAGTTATTATGATAAGTCAAAAAGGTATCCATTCTATTTTTTGGGGTGGTGTGGCTCACTGGTAGCGAGGTTGTCTCACAGCCTCGAGGTTGCAGTTTGAATCCCAGGCCATGGTGACTGTTGAAGTGTCCTTGAGCAAGATACTGTACCCCCCCCCCCCCCCCACGTGACCATGTCTGTTGATGGAATTTCAGTCAATGGGCTCTTTGCACAGTTCGACTACTTCCTGAACTGAATACCACGTTTTTGTTTCCTGTCTTTCATGAGTGGACAAACTGATTAATCCAAGTGTGTCTGGCCAATGTTGTTGTAGTTAGGCACACCTGGATTAATCATCTTGTCCACTCATGAAAGACAGGAAATGAAGGTTCAGGAAGTAGTGGATTTGTGCAAAGAGCCCATTCTGGAAATAACAGCGACTGCTGACTTGAGTATGAGAGGCCAGTTGGACTTGTCATTCAGTCGCAGGCACATATGGACACAAAGAAAAAAAATAAAAATAAAAATAAAAAAATTCCGCCCACATTCACATCTTTGGGCCAATTTGAGTCTTCAGTAAGCCTGATAGAGCCAAGAACATGCAAATTCCACACAGGAAGGAGACTCGGGTCTTGAACCTCTGAACTGTAAGGCAGGCATGCAATATTTTTGATAATAAAATAATATACAGATTTAGGATTGGCTGTCTTGTAAGGCATTAACTTGTGTAGATTATACTTCAATGCATAAGATAATATTTTTTCTAATTAATTTCACCATATATCACAATTCTGATGCTACACTAATGATTGTTGTGCAGGTGTACTTGATAGCGTTTCAGGCGGCCCTCATCAAACCGATCCAAAGCTGGAATTTTCATCCTCTAATTAAATTAATGCAGCAAATGATTCATTTTGATTCCATTCCACGGTTGTGAGGCTTAATATGCGCACAGCTCCATACACCGAGTTGGCCCAACATTGATTTTGGCTGCTAGTGCCACCAAGTGGTTGATTCCCAGAGAGGAGCAAAACATTTCTCAAGCCTCCATCCTGGTCAGCTTGATGATAGATTCATTCAGCAATAAGAGAAGAGTCGTTTAAGTCCAGTCACTTGAGCCTGCTAAAATGTGTTCATCTGTATCACAAGAAGCAACTACACGTGAGCCAATTGGTGCACAACAGTTTTTAGGTGAGGGGAGGTAATTGACATGTTGATTGTGGACTGGATTGAGGCACACTCTTTTGGGGACAACAAAGTGGGCGAGAGTGATGTATGAGGCCACCTGAGCGAGATGAGAAGGCGCTGCCACGTCCTGTCAAGACGGAAGCGAGCGGGGTGAGAGGTTACAGACATTGAAATGTCATTTCCTTCACTTTCGGCGCTCTCCTCACCAGCGTCGATGAGGAATGGGCCTAATGAAAAATGGCTCCCGTTTCGGTAGACTTTTGTCCCTGGCCTAAAGTCTTGTAATTTTTTTTGTTTTGTTTTTTTTGTTTTTTTTTGTCTTCCTTCAGTCAAAGGGTCTCAGGCCGCTCTATTAAATGCTCCGCCTGAATGTTATGTTCTGTGCAGTAATTTATTCTTCTCTGGATCTTTTCCAGATGTGGGGATGCAAAAATGAATATATTACAAATCGCCCAAAATATGGCCATATACATCTTCCCTAACAATATATATTGGTGCTGAGCTCAATTGTGAGATGATAAAGAAAGCAAACAAGTGCAACTATAACAGTTTGAACAGTCAAAATTGTTATAAACATTTGTGATGTGAGAGGCTGTTTGGGAATGCCGCAGGATGTTGTGCTGGCACCACACCGCACTTTTCTTTCCATTTGCACTGATATTCAAATGAGTTTCACGCAGCGCTAGAAGCATATCGCTAGCCAGGATGTCCGTAGCCAGAGGCTGAGCTGCACTGTGATTGTTCCTATACTTTGTTATGGTATATAAGTGTACCGAATACAAATGTGTGCACCAAGATACCAGAATAATGACAACTAAAGAAAGAAAACTTAAGTCCGACATAAACTAAATTTATCACTAATCTCATAGATACGCAAAATGTTTATATGAAAAATACTTTTAGCACATAAATGAAACAATGAAAAACAGTAAATATGGTGGAAAGTGTCATTTAATACACACAGTGAACAATCACTGCGTGAAAGCATTTTAGATGTTAATTAGATACACACTTAAGAACTTCTTCTAACTACGATGACACCTTCAGCAGGACATCCAACTCTTTTGGAATGTTGCATTTAAATTGCCAATTGGATTCCAGCAACTAATATACACTATTTGACAGCTTTATTATCCAAATTTTTGCCATCCAACCTGACCCGCTGGCATCGACAGTGTGTAACCGCGCATACTTGGTGTGGGGATTTTATTTATTTATTTTTTAACTTTCAACTCCCAGACGAGGCGAGCTTGCAGAAAGCTGGCATGAGCTCTTAATATCATCATCATGATCATCCGCCTACTGACAGCTAGGAAAAGCTTTTCCTTCTTGCTCACATTACAGAAAACCAGAAGGGAAGTGACAGGTTTTAAAAAAAAATTAAAATTAAAAATTAAAAAAAGATGCATGATACAAACAAACCTTTAGCGGAGATCTTCTTACCCCGGGTTTTCACCGGATGCGGTTGCGGTGCGGTTGCGGTGCGGTTGCGGTGCGGTCCGGCGACGCAAGCAATTAGATTCCATTCATTCGAATGGTGCAGTTTACACCGCTTGCGGGTGCGTTGCGTGTCGCAGGCCTTCCGCAAGGATAGACCTATTTTCTATTTTTGCCGGACGCCGCAGCGGTAGGCCTCCGGCAAATGGCAAGCTAGCACAAAACACATCGAGCGGGACAGGAAGACCGACGCAGTTTCAAAATAAATTTCCGGTTACCTTTCAGAATAAAACACTCGCCAGCTCCTATTTCGCAAGCTTTTCAAGCAAAACGTGACGTGGGCGTCGCCGGGCCATGTGCTCATTCACGGTTTAGACACCAGCGAACATGGACGAGGAGAGGTTTATATTGGAGGTGGAAAACCACAAAATAATATATGACACGGCACATCCTTTTTATAAGGACAACCAAAAAAAGGATGCTGCATGGAATATCATAGCAGAAGAAGAAGAAAAGGTTCAATCAAAAGAAGTCCACCTCTCTTTCTGCTTCTCTGTTGAGCACAGACTTTCTGTATGTTTGTCGTTGTGAAATGCCACATGATCGCACGCGCACGGTCCCGCGAGACACGTTGGGAAGTGGGCGGCGACGGAGCTGCCGGACCGCAGCGGTGCGGATGTGTGGATTGACAAAATTGACCCGTCCGGAGCACGCAGTCAAGACGCACCGCACCGCAACCGCACCGCAACCGCACCGCAACCGCATCCGGTGAAAACCCGGGGTTACGGTGCAGTTTAGAGGATGTACCCTTTGGTTATTATTTTACTGTTGGACATGGTTTAAAACTATAAGGAATCATTTGGATACAAGTCACTTGTAAATAATTAACTGATTTGACAGTGGGTTAACACAAACTAACAACAGAATAAAAATAATAATAATAATAATAATAATAATAATAATTCACAGTAGCGTTAATAACAATGCAACATGTTGTTGCTCTAACACTCCATAGTATGGTAGCCCTGAGTGGCCAAAAATGTAAGAAAACAACTCCAGTTATATCAGTTTAGCATTTGGTGGGGATTTTTTATTCTGAGACCTACAAAATAGAGGGGCGATTTTTAGCAAGGGTCAAACGAGGACAAGAAGTTGTATCCCACAAATGATTGCATTCAACCGTTAAAGCTTCCATTGCGTCATTATATTCACATACAGGCTTGCGTTTTTATTGTATTTTTTCTTTGACAGCTCAGAATTGTTCATTCTGCAGTCTTACCGATTCAATATCATTGCTCTCTTTTTTTTTTCTTTTTTTTATTTGCGTATGTGCGTATTTGTGTGCGTGCATGTAAATTTGTACTCATTAGTTCACCTAAAACCTAATAGAAATCCCATTACCCTTCACCTTACTTTAGAGTTTCGCCAAAATCGTGAAGTTCAGAAGATCAGGGGACCAGAAGAAAGATCAAAGGAAAGAAAGATGAATCCAAGTGAAATCCAGCACCAACTAAACACCACCTGCCACCCACATGGTTACAAAACCAGAATGTTACGCCAACCCCAGAAACCTCGGAATTCCAACAGATTAGGGGGATCTCAAGAGACCAGAGGAAAAACTACAGAGAGGAAGGAGGGAAGGATAGATGAAGCCGAGTGAGGTCCACAGATTCTGCGAGCAGTGGGAGGGAAAAGTGAATTCTATTTGAATTTCAGTCGATGATAGTGTGGTGGATCTGGCATGCATAAGAACCTCCACCAAAGATGGGAGGCTTGTGTTTTAATGTTTGAGCACATTTAATACAATTGGCAACAAGGTGAATCCGCACATCAATGACTTGAGTTGTAATCAAATCACCAGAATCACTCACGTCTGTAAAATAACTACAAAATGAATCATCAAGCAAACGCAAGAATAACCCCCACTCAACCATTATCTATATTGCTGTATATAAACATGTTTGGTATTAACCTAATATTAATCTAAGATTGGCAGTAGAATTGAAACAAACTCCGCTACAAAGCCAGCATCTGTTTTCTTCCCTTTCTTTGTACACAAGTCCATTAAATCCCCAGCCCCCAGGCAAGTTGACCTGCGACTAACACCCCTCTTGTCTCGTGCTGTTCCTTGTTACCGCGGACGTCTTCGCCCGTCCCAAACGCCCTTCGCGCCGCCCGTCCTGTTTATGGTCTTTTTTAATACGCCACCTGCCTTCAAATGCCCACCTGGAATCTCATTTGAGTTTTTAGCAAGCGCCAGCAGGCTCTCGCTCCTCTGTGGGTATACTGCCGCATAATCGTTCAGCAATTCTGTTGATTCTTTGGAATGCTTTCCAAAGAATGTGCTTGAAGCGACGCAAGTTGACGGAATTGAAGAGTGAAGGCTTGTGCAGTGATTCCCAACCAGCGTGTCACAAAATTATCTACTTTCGATTAATTAGTCTTTAAAAGATTTCTTCACACCGAAATGTATATTTAAATGTACAATAAAAAGTTTTCATACTCAACATAAAATTGGACAAAAATGTTAAACTAATAGAAATATGGCTGCATCTGATAGTCATTGATACAATAATTTCATCCTAATTCATAAAATTTAGTTCAAATTTAAAAAAAAAAAAAAAAAAAAAAGATGTGATGTATTGTAAAAAATTAATGTGATGTTGATTTGTGATGGAGATTTTTCTGCCACGAGATGGCATAATTGCATTTGTAAGACGATGACGGCACAGTGCATTTTTCTTTTCACATTCAGAGCTATCTAATCTTTTACATGAAGTAACTTGTGAAATTCTGCACATTTTTAAAATTGAGAGCAAGAGAGAGAGAGTCAATAAATAGAGAAAGATCATTTAAATCTCCTCGGTTGTATTATTTATTTTCATTTATTCTACAGTAAATCCCCACATGGTTGCGTTTTGGCAAAAACAAATTCACCTGGTCACCAATTTTTTCCGCTAATGGGAATTGACCGTACAATATTTGTTGAAAAAACTCACCATTTCACTGTTTTTGTGCTCGAGCCAAAGCCATGTCTAATATGAAAAAACAGCTTTGGTGCCATCTGGTGGCATTCTGGCATCAATTCCTGACATATTTTTGCTATTTGCGGTGGGGGTTGGTCCCTACATCATGTTATCTGTTTACTGCCTCAAAGATAAGCCACAAGTGTGTCAAAGAGGGGAAGAAATCTCAAGATCGCGTCTTCAGAGCGGAAAAAGGTATAAATATTCAAATTTCACGCCGCTCATTAGAGATGACAGCTTTTTCCTTTGGGGTGGGAAGCTGTGCTTGTGTTTGTTTCTTGTCTGAATTATTTGCATGATGGTGGCAAAAAAAGATGGTGGCATGACAGTGAGGCCTGAGGGCTGCTGAGGTGGGCACACTCGCACACTTTTTATTCCATGCAACCATCAAAAGGTGCATGCCATCATCTCACGGGTGCTAATGTTGTTTTGTGTGTGTGCAGACATAGGAAGTAACGAAGTACAAATACTTAAGACTACTTTTTTACTTTTATCCGTTACATTTTAACATGACTCTGTACTTTTTACTCAATTTCAAACAGTCATAAATTGTGTTGTTTCTAGTAAGAACTGTCTCAAATGTTCCAATCTCGATACTGTGAATCAAATGTATAGGATCGTTGTCCGAGAAAAGTTTCTTGGGAATGGTTATATGTTGGCCTCTCAGCAACAAAATTCTTGACCAATCAGTTATGCAATTTTACGAACAGATCAGTGATGTATACCCATTTTTGCTCCATTAGCTAATATCTTTCAAATTGACGTAGGAGGAAACATCCAGTAAAAGTACTCATCAAGTACATTTCAGAGCCTGTACTTTTTACTTTTACTTAAGTAATTGAGTGAGTACTTTTACCAAAGTAGTTTTTTACACAATTGTACTTTTACTCAAGTAGAGAATGTCAGTAATTTAGTGTGCGTCTGCTTTTGTCTGTGCTACAATGTGGGGTGCATACACGAGTGTTTTTCCAGATTTAACTACCATTGTGGGGACATTTTGGTGGTCCCCACAAGTTCAGACCTCTTTTTTGAGGATCGATACTCTGTTTTAGAGTTTAGGTCTGAATTGGGTTACGGTTGAAGTTAGGGTAAGGAATGAGGGTAGGCAATCATTTTTGATGGTTGAGGTTAGGGAAAGGCATTCTGTCAATGAGAAGTCCCCACGATGATACAATCACAAACGTGTGTGTGTGTGTGTGTGTGTGTATAAGCCTACTAGCGCACTAATAATCAGTAATGACAACACTGTGCCGCGACTACGACATTTCAGCGCTCATTTGACATTCTCTAGGTATTATAAAATGGGCTGGGGCCAGTCGGGTCAATGGCTGGTTGACGACGACATGTTGGAGACGGCGACACCTCGATCTTAGCGGGTTCAACAGAGCGAGGCGGCGGACGACATGCTTAAACACCCCTCCGAGTTAGAGCCGAGAAACCCCATAACTCTCACGGTATCAAATCCAAAATTGAATTTTCTGCTCTGCCACCCGATGCTTGTTGAGATGGAAACGGGGGCAAGCGTGGGAAGGAGAGGAGCTGGCTGGAAGGGGGGGCTGGTTGTTCTTTGAATCTCTTAACCTTTACGGCTTGTTGCGGTATCAAGCCCGGCGGACAAGATCGGACTCTGACACGTTTGTCGAGGGATGACAAATTAGCTGTCCTTCTAGATGCCTGATTGCCTGACCTTTATTCACTAAGTGGTGTTGCTGATGAGGGGTGCTGGGTGACAGCGGTAAATGGTGCCTATATCAATGAAGGTCTGCGCGGGGATGCACATTTTACTAATCAGTCAATACATAATATTGTACAGCAATGACTTTGGAGACAAATGGAAACTTCTCTTTCATCAATCTTATACTTTCCATGTTACTTTGTTTCACAACTTTTGCGTATAATCAGCCGAGTCACACTAGTTTCGGCTTGAAAAGTAAGCAAAAGCGCTAACCTTGACATTTGACTATTCTTCGATGCAAGTTGCATCGCCGCATTAGCTCTGTATTGCATGTTAAGCAGTTCCACACAGAATAAACTTTATCCAAGTGCATCTTCTGCTAACTAATTGAGTTAGAGGATGCCATCTCATCGGAGAGCAGGACATTTAAGCACCTCTCCCTCGCAGGGATGGTGTGGAAAGTAAATCACTTTTAATTAGAATCAACCTTAAGATTAGATCTGGCCTCTCTCTCCCGGTCATTTGCATAGCTCCTTTCGATACGATCCGGGGGATAAGTGAGATTTGGGAGATGTGAGAAACGGCAAGTTGAAACCGCTCAACAGGTGATTTGAAACGGCTCAGGCCATCTGCTTTTATGGTACGAAGGGACAAACCAAGGTTTATTACTTTTTAATCACCAAACACTTTATATGTTCAATGGCTTTGGACTGTTGTCCAAATTTAGAGTGGCAGTTAATCCAATAATCCAAGCGTGTTGAGAAAAGCCGTCAAAAGGGAAATTCATTTGAAGTTTCAGATGAGAGAAGATGATATTCCTCCTTCCAACACTAAAACCCAAGCATTCCAGGTAGACGCGGTCAAAGGGATCTGCTGGGGATAAGAATCGGTACAAGAGGTGATTTAAGAGACTTTTAGTGTCATTTACTTGTTGCCAGAGTTGCCTGAGTGTGATGCTTCTCAGGGCCCAAAGTCCTACACTGACAGTTAAGGTCAGAGAAAAAGAATTACAACTGGTTCCATGATATTTCAAGAATCCAGGTTGTAGGCTTCAACATCTGAATCAAGAGCTCGTAGTACCAGGTATAAATTGAGTATTCATTGCAATATAATCTCTGCACATTTATTGTTAGTAGGACAGGACTTGCTCATTTCCAGTTCCAACATGACAGAAAGATGTTCTTCTTCACCTCTCCACAAACTTTTGTGCGACTTTTCAATGTTGTTTTGTGTGCACACCAGTTATCTAACAAACCATCCAACAAAGAAAGCCATTCCGACCCAATCATGCAAAACCTCGTTTAGCTCTCCCAAGAAAACGCTTGTCACGCTGATCCAAACGATCCCCCTTGCCTCATTTCATTAATTACAAGAATAAAGATCGACAAGTTACTGTCAGCGCTGACACCAAAAATGACAGATGGCAGGTGCAGAGATTCAAGCTGTAACCTTTTGAGGATGCGGGAGACCCTCCAACTAGACGCTGAGCGGAAAAGGGAAGCAACTCCGGAGCGGGAACATAAAGGGAGCTAAACTCGGGGCCAAACGCACTGGAGTGCAGTGACTGAGGAAGATGCAAGGGGACGTGTCCCAATCTCCTCTCGTTCAGAGGTGACACTCCATCTGTCACCACCTTGGAAGTCCGCAGGGGGATCAATGTCTGCTGAGACGGCCAAAACAAAAGCTATCTGCATCCCTATTAGTATTCCTCCGTGGCAGAGCACCAGCGTCTCCTACACCAGTGCAACCACCAGCAGCACAGGTGGCACGTCAATAGCTTGATACGACAAGCTTGACGTGACCCTGGATATTACGTGACACCACAAGTGATTTCGCACCCTCGGGTGTCGACTTACACTGTACCACCTTTGGCCATGCATAACATGTGCAAACATCCAACAAAATGCACATGTGTGTGGATATCTTACATCCTCCAAGTGGCTTTTGCTGATGTTTGCAACATTTCAGTGGGACACTCAAGTGAGGTGGTATTGGTGAGGTGCAGACTCAAACGCAGATAAAAAAACGGAGGATGGGAAACCAAAGTCTTTATATTAGAGCTGTCAAACGATTACATTTTTTAATCAGATTAATCACATCGTAGAATTTTGATTAATCATGATTAATCACTGACTTAAAGCTTTTTTCCCCCAACATTTTTGCCCACTGCACACGCTCATCCTGCTTTTTCTAATCAATTAATTATTTGCATAATTTAAAATGGGAAAATATGACCTACGGCAATATAAACTTTTATTAAATGCTTTACTTTAATGCATGTAGTTATGTTTATTGCTCAAACTCCAACAGCTACCTTTAATGTAACCATCCACTGTCGGCTAAAAAGGATCATCTGCGGTCAAAATTAATAGTGTGATTAATCTGTGGTAATACAATGATTAATGCGATCATTTTTTTGTGATTAATTAATTAGTTAACGCTTTAACTTTGACAGCACTACTTTATATACAAACATGTATGGATTCAGATGGCCAGAAGAAATTTGACGGAGAAAACGGACTAGTAACCTTGAGCAGGCTGGATGCATAAAACAACCTCAAACACAAGGAAGAACATCTTACATAGAAGAAACCTTGCATGGAAGAGTAGGAATAAGAAACCTTGACATATTGACAATGTTACTCATTAAGTCTTCACTTAACAAGACACACTAGACAATAGCTGCATAGCAACTGACATCATCATCAGGGTAATAGCAACAGTATAGCAACTACAAAATAAGTCATCAAAAAGATCAAATATACATCAAAAGCTTCAGCAGCACCATGTAGCTCCGCCCCTGCTAGGAATGTTTTTAACACCCAACACACTGAAGCTTGGAGGTACAGTGAACCCCATTGGTAGTCTATGTGGAAATCTGTGATCCGGACCTCCACCAAGGCCAACAGATCCATGTTTGGATCACATGCCCCCTCCTCTGTTTTTTTTTTTTTTTTTTTTTTTTTTTCCTCAGTACATTTTTGTGTTAGATTTTCTGGAGCAACTCTGTCACACCTGTTCAGAAAATGTTTTTCCAAAGCAAGCACTCCATTTTATGAGTGTCAATGACCTTTACGGTGCTGAAAGGATTAAAAGCCACCAATTAGCACCGCCAATCAGGGGACGCACCCCTCGGCGAGAGAGACCCATCCCATCAGCAACATTGGTATTGTACGCAACACCAATCAACAGAGGTTGTGTTCGTATCAAGACGAAAATTATGCTGGTCTCGTCTATAGAAACTCAATAAATATGCACAAAATGCAAAAACTTTGTGAAAACACACAAAAATATGTTTTCCAAGATGCTTGTGATATATTGTCAAGTGCACCATGTTGTAAAATGACGCCAGTATGCACTCTAAGGATTATGCCCCAGCAAGCACACTAACAATGTGGTCAAGGGCAGGCGTAATAATGAATTGATTGTCCTCTGAGAGTGTCATAATGAATGTGAATCAGACTGTGCGCCGTGTTTGGAGCTATCGATTCGGCTATGAATTACAACCAGCATGCAAGTGATGGATGATATTCATTCCTATTTAGGCATAATTCAGGCTTCCATCAATTATGCACATCTTTTATAGTCTCTTTTGTAGTCGGAAAAAAAAAGGACCAATGAGAACTCGACGCCCCACAAACAGCCTTTAAGCCTCCGCTTAGTTGTAAATGAGAAGAAGAGGCGAGCAAAAACAGAAAATGAATTCTCAGACATTTGTCAATAAGTCCTGAAGTGCGGCACATGCAGCGCCAGCCATCCCATGGAGCTGCATTAAGCTTTCATGAAAGTGAAAGTTAATTAGATATGATGACTGAACTCCCGGGATTGTAATTAGCCAAAACTGCGTGACTGCTCTCCTGTAATTAAATGTCATTTTCCCTCAGTTCACTGAGCCTGAAAAAAAAGGGGGGAAAGATGAGCAAGAGCAAGGAGGAGTGTGGTGTGGCGGCTGTGGCCACATTCAGACTGTTTCAGAGGACAAGTGGGTTGGATAGCTGCTGGTCTGTTTTAGCAGCTCCGTGTGACATTTCCATATACGTCGCGTTTGGGCATCGCCAGTTCATAGAGGAGTGTAAACACATCAAGGTGAAGGTGGGACGGCGGTGCCTGCAGACCAGCGAGAAAATGTCAGATTACACTCATATGACATATGTGGATAACCCCGAGAAGAGACAGAAGCGGGCGGGCCAGTCCGACACAGAGCGTGCGGCAGGCCTGTTGTCATGCCAGGGAGTCAAACCTGCAGGAGACAAACTATTGAGTGACATCAGAGGACGCACGGGAGGACAAAGTGACAACAACTAACGCAACCTCTGCTGTGTAGCATTCCAAGGAAATTATTTTAGAAATATACGGGATACATTTCAACTGTGCATGTGTATACTATAGGACTTGTTCAATTAAGCCGCAGCAGCGTCAGCTTCAATTGATTTTTTGAGATGCTACTTCAACATTCATTCATATGAAGAACTATCAGTGTAATATACACACACAAGCCCAAATTAACTTTAACAATACAGTGTTGCCTCGTTTTCCGCAGGTTCCAAAAAAAAAATACCCGCAATAAATGAAATCCTCGAAGTAGTTAGCTTTATGTTTTACATTTCTTATGTTTTAAGGCTCTAAAACCTTTCACAACACAATTTAGACTATTTACTCATCAAGGCATTTACATTTTCTCACATTTTTCTCTTAACACACTCAATGTTCAAACCTTTATAAATTATATTAAATAGGTACATTACTGTAAAAAAAAAATGCATACAAAATTGCACACAAAAAAATCTGCGATACGGCGAGGCCGCAAAAAGTGAACCTCGTTATAGCGAGGGAACACTGTACATCACTATTATTAACTAATTGTATTAATCTCTGTGAAGATCATGGCAATTAATAATTAGCAACAATAACAGATAAATATGCAAGACTCGATTTCTATAAATCTCTGCAAGTTGTAACCATTTTCAAATGAACTCTTTTTGCAAAATGATCATTTTTAGAACAGGCACATTGTGCTTTGAAACCACGTTGGTGACATCTGGCTTACATCAAAACTTCATTCAAATAGCTTGGAATAATAATAATAAACAATTTACAGTAGGGGTGCACTGATCACAATTTTCCGGCTATTCACCGATCCCCAATCTTTTAAAAAGTTTGACCTGCCGATCCCGATTTTTGCCAATACCAATCCCCCCCACCCCCATTCCAAGCAGCATATACCGTCAGTGTTCCAATCTTGTTTTACTGGAAAACATTGAACAATAATGGCAAAATGATACAAATGGTTTGTTTTACCTGCACATGAAGTAGTTCTCTCAAATAACAATCCTATTAGTCATCTCAGCAGAAAAGGACAGTGGCTGACTTTTCCAGACCTCTGAGGAGGGAGATGAGATTGGTGGAAAAGATCGGTTTATTTTTAAGGGATCGGACGATCGCCACTCTTTCAAAATTAAGGAAATCAGGGCCAATAAATCGGCCAGCCCATCTATTGGTGCACCGCTAATTTACAGCCACGTGCATAGATTCCAAATTAATATCAAAAGGAATATTTTATGTACTCATCACTCTGCATTGCATTGTACTGTACATTAAGTGTACTATACAAATAAACTTGCCGTGCGTTTTAAAATCCATTTCAAGATACAACCCAAATGAAAATACTGCAATGCTATCTTCTATGGTTGCCAGACCTTCAAGTTACAAGCACTTAGGCTAGTATGAGTGAGTGTATACATCCATTGGTTGATGAATTGAAGTCACGATCATTGTACAGCAGGCCAAATCCAAGCACAAGGATGCACTCAAACACAATAAACAACATCATGGTAAACAATTCTGAGAAACTCAAAGTGGCTTACAAACCCATACAGGCACCCACATATATAGTGTCGTGTTTACCTGGCGCCTTGAACCATTTGTTCACCCGACTGCATCCTCAATTTCCACGCTTCCGTTCCAATAATGTAATTTTGCGGTATATCTACAAGTGCGATGAATCTCGGAGGGCGCATTCATGAACGAACGCATGGTGGGTGTCACTGATAGAAGCACCTACAGGCCGCGTAATCACTCATTTTGCCGTCGTGTCACCTATGAGGCGGCAAGAGAGAGATGAGCTAATTACCTCTGCCCAATGGACAGAAAATGATCACTGTGAAATGGAATAAGGCTTGAACCAATAAAAACAACTGCGGGATGCCCCGCTGTGTTTTTGCATTAGGATAACGACAGGTTCAAAAGCCACCCGCGTCTCTGGCTGGATTGCCAACGCGGAGGCAGCGCCATCGCCACACCAAAGCCAATTCAAAATGATTTCATTCATTGTCTTTACGAGAAAGGTTACGATGGACATTTGAAATGAAATGGCTTATGACACACAAGTTTGCCAGAGTTTTGAGTTCTTAAATCTTTTCACCTTTTAATTTCTGCGAAAATTATGAACGCACAGCATCCATGCTAATCTCACCAGGGGCCAACATCCTTTTTAAATCTTGTAGTACCACTTTTACGACTACAGCTGCCGCCTTTATCTCCTCAACGGACAATCAATCAATATTTGTGATTGTATTTCCCAAGTAAAGAAAGTTAGGAAATTGAAAACACTAAAAAATAAAAATAAATAAATAAAAACAACAAATAGAAGCCCCAGCAGAGCGAAGGAGAAAGCACTAAAAAATCCATCATGCGAAAATGATCCCCGGGGGAGCGTTTTATGTTTGCTTTAAATCGGCTGATTTTTACGACTGCAGCAGGCGATGTAATGTAATCACATCAAACTGCCCAAAAGAGCCTCTTCAATTCTCCTTATGTTCGCCCGATCGCTTATCAGCACAGACCTGTAATGGGAAACAAACCGCTATGATTTTTCTGGGCGAATCCTTGTCGACGGCAAAGTCGCGGCGGTCGCATTTCACCGACTGTCACCCGACAACACTCCAAATTGAATTCCCGTTTGAACAAACGGCCGTCCGAGTTGACCTCTGCTTTCCAAACAAGTGTCCGTCTCTGGAACGTTACATCCTGCAGCACCCATCTTACATCCTAAGGGCACTTAACGTGTCTTCGTCTAATTCCACCTGAGCCCTTTAATTACCTCATTAATTTGGCCTGACAGGGGAGGTTAAAGCCCCTCTGTGATCCCCCACACTCTGGTATTAGCCAGCGAACGGGAGGCCGTAACCCACTTCCCTTTTTGAAGACCATGAGGTGTTTAACAAGGTTGAGATCTAATCTGCCGCTTCATCTTTATGGATCTGGTCATATTTCTTTTGGAAAAGTAGCTTAATTACCGCCTTAGAGTTGAACCAACAGCATATTTGTGTTGCAAAATCTGGCCTTAAAGAGGCTTAAGGGACATTTCACAGTGCCAAGTATGAAAGCGAAGCCCCGTTTATGAAACCATCTGTTGAGGATTTCCACTTTTGGCTTTCCACTAAGGTACGTCTCATCCAGAGACACACTTTTGAAAAGAGGCCCACTGAGGGACAGAGAGCACAAAAAAAAAAAAAATAAAAAAAAAAACACAATGAAGATTCCTGAAGATGCTATCTCGACAGAGGAGTAATAAAGCGCTGGCCGAGACGAGGGTTATATTGGTCTAGCCGGACAGCCGTCACATGTCCAACCTTGACTGAAGTCAGGATTAGAAAAGGGTGGTAGGCGAGACGGATAGACAGACAGACAGAGGGAGATAGAGCACAGACGGAGGAAATGATAGTGAAGAGGAGCAGGAGAGGGCGAATAAGGGAATGACAGCAAGGAAGATTGATGGCTGACTCCTGGCTGGCTGATTTTTTTTTTTGCCCATCTCGCCAGTCAAAGCGCGCCGAGCGAGGGTGCGCCCGCGTCTCTGCTTGGAAGGAGAGTTGGAGCGCATGATAAAATCACATAGGAAAGAAATAGAAACAGGGAGATGGTTTGTGATAATGGTGATGATTGTAAGAATAAATTGTGTGGGAAATGTTGAACAAACAGAAATTTCCTGGTCCAACATTGGGTAAACAAAAAAAAAAAAAGATTAAGGAAGTAACTGTAAATGTTTTCTTTTACTTAAACCTTACATACTGTTTGTTTCCTATTCACAAATAGGTGCCAAGAATGTCAAATTATAAACAAATCTTGTGAAAATGTATGAACCACTTTTTAACCTAGCTAACTCACCCTGTCTCTGTCTCTGGCTTCTCCGGCTCTGGCCTCTCTGGCTTCTCTGGCTTATCTGGCTTCTCTGGCTTATCTGGCTTCTCTGAATCTGGCTTCTCTGGCTTCTCTGGCTTCTCTGGCTTCTCTGGCTTCTCTGGCTTCTCTGGCTCTGAAATCGTTTGAATCGAGAATCGAAAATCGATTCTGAATTGAATCGTAGACCCAAAAATCGTAATTGAATCGAATCGTGAGACAGTCAAAGATTCTCAGCCTTAATATTAATACGTATACTAATAGTAATAATATATACTGTATGTGAATGTATATACAGTAATGATTTACAAAAAACAAATCAACATTTTAAAACTGACTTTAGTTTTCTTCAGGGATGCATCTAAACTTATAAAGTGCACTTTGAAGGCACGGTTATAAACACAAATTCAGATAAAAGAGGGGGTTAAAAGCTAGATAAGCAAAACCATTAAATGTAGGCCGAATGGTTAAAACGTCTTGTAACTTCATATTGATGGATCTTACGAGTGGTGTAAAAATGAATTGAATGTTCGACTCCCAGCCAGTTCTCTAATGTCCAGCCACAGTTGATCCCAGCCCTGGATTATTTAAAAAAAAAAAAAAAAAAAAATGAAAAAAATCTGGGTGGGTTGTGTCAAGTAGGGCCATCTGGCATTAAAAACAAATCATGCAAGGGACTTGTTATGGCACTCGAGCCAAAAATGTGAGAAATGCGGTATTTAAAAAAAAAAAAAAAAAAAAAAAAGCCAATATAGTGAAAGCTATCTAAGCTGTTCATGCCTGCTCCCTCACATCCCACCCTTCAGGTGATCTTTAATAAACAATACTCCCTTTACAGTTGAATGGAGTCAAGAAGGTGAGCACAATAGAGTGGATCGGAGAACCATTACATTTGTGTTACTGCTAAAATATGGCGTGCCTGTTAAAGGGAACAAGTTCATCATATCGGAGGCCGGGAAGACGGGACGTGTTGAGGCTATGTCCTTCCTGATAAGTGATTTTTCTCTTGGCTTCGACCCACCACCCTCCCCACTGTAATAAGAGTTGACACCTGTTTGTGACATATGACTGTATCTGGGATTGCCTGGGGCGTGATAGCATCCCGACACGCGCTTAGCCGCCAATGGAGGGATCGTGAAAGTGAGCGATGGAGAAATGGACGGCGTTTGTGGCTCAAACGCATCGGTCACTGCGATATTCTCTATCGGGCTGGCAGATAGTGAGGCTGCGTGTGCCGTCAAGCCTAATGGTGAGATTGGCGATGCCCGCCCGGGTGGCAGGGAAAAAATTGGAATGTGAGCAGCTTATGTGCAGCTTGCTTTAAGATGTGTTGCTTGGCGCGAGGGAATAGATGGATGAAATTATTGGAGACCTGCAGGGAATCCATTTATTCACATCCGTATTCGGTCGGCGCTGTCGGCCCGTATCAGAGCAGACATGGCTCCGCGGGGCAACTTCCTTCCCATACCGGGGTCACAAAACAATTCCACCATCTGTGCTCCAGTTCAGCGATAGGTTGGCACAGCCATTATATATCAGCAGTAAATGCATTCAAAGATAATTGAGATGCTTAAAACCTTCAACATAGCGGGAGCACAATACGTGAAGCGCCAATACAGCGGGGGAATCACTGTACAGTCAACGCAGTACAGTCAGACCAGCAAGGTTTCAAACAACAACAGTGTCTCTCTCTAATGTAATAAGCTAACTTCTAACAAGTCTCGATTAAACGTCCTGTATTGTTTTGATAACTGAGACAATTGCATTATTTTCGATTTCACATCCAATCAAGTGCACATTGTTGCGACCTACTGTTCCCTGGAAAAGCAATACAGTTGATATAGCATCCCTGCACTTTGTGCTTGAAATTCAATTATGACAACTGTTTTGACAATTGCATACTGATCAAAAAGTAGTATTCGAATAGTTGAACTAGAAAAACAGCTAAATTGTCGAATTTGCCAAGTAGCACCTAAAAAATGACAATAAATTACTTTGCTCTCCAAGTACCACCATCATGGCTGATACTAGAATTCAGTAATATTATATTTATCTATTATAATATTTTAAGTTGCGCGTGTTGGGGAACTTTACATAAATATTGATTCAATTGTAATGTATTGTACAAGCAAGTTAAAAACAGCACCAAAATAAAGGTTTCAAAACAGTTCAGTTTTCAAGATTGAATGCAAATAAATGTTTTGAAGTTAAAGGGATACTTGACTCATTTGAGCCATTTTCAACAGCAAGAAGATATTTTTTTTCCCCAGAATTAATTTGATAACTTCATTATTACCTTTAAAAACGAATTTTGCCATTTTCTGTGACTGACGATGACATCACCTGTGCTGATGAAGTAGGTAACGACCAATGGCTTGTTGACCAAACCCAGAAAAACAGGTGAGCCATGATTGGCCGACTCGTTACCTACTACTCCTCAGCACATTTGACGTCATCTTTAGTCGACAGCAAGTGGCAAAATTGAATAATGAAGCTATCACATTAATTATAGACAAAATATCTTATTGCTGAAAACAACTCAATGAGTCAAGTATCCCTTTAAGTCAGGGGTGTCAAACATACAGCCCGCGGGCCGGATTAGGCCCGCAAAGGGATTTAAGATGGCCCACGAGATGATTTTGCAAAGTTAAAAAAAAAAAAAAAAAAATGAAAACATAAATTTGTAATTTCACAAGCAGTCCTCAGATGAGCATTGCAACTTGTACGGGGGAATCATCCTGGATGTCATTATTTTACAACTTCAAGTTACGGTTTAATTATTATTTATTTATTTTTTAATTCATAGACCGACATAAATGTGTTAAATACGGCACAAATTCACTTGCTGGTAACACAAATAGCTATGACAAGGATTAGCGTCCTTATAACGTCATTAACTCATTTGCTCCCAAAAACCTATAAATATGTTCTATTTTAAATATTACCATGCTCCCAAAGACATATTTGTATGTTTTTATGCTTCTTTTTTTTTAATGCTAGAGCATATTGGAGGCTTTGATTCAGCCTCTGAACTGAAGAAAATGTTTCAAGCAATGGTAGTTCTTACAAAAACGGCCAGCAGGTGGCAGCAGAGTATAAGAGATCAACCAGGGCCATGTTGCAAAAAGGTCTTTTTCCCCACTGTTTTAAACAGATTTGTGAATAATGAAACTTTGCTAGATTCTAATGCCAATTGCTGCAAAATGGAAACAAATATACCTTTTTTTTTCCTGATGAAAGAAGAGACTCATCTTTTGTTTTGGTAAGTTCCATGTTTTGATAGCAATAGGACACAATATTCTGTGGGCCTTGCAAAATCAGTCAAAATCCAGTAAAACTGCCAAGAATGTGCTGGGAGTGAATGAGTTAACTGCGCCACGCAATGCATTCTGGGAACAATATATGTGGAAAACAGGTAGATTTAACACGTCCGGAATTTATACAGGTAAAATGTTGCCGCGTTTCATTTGCATCCGTGTTATTTTTCTGAACAATATGATTACAGTTGAGCTCCGTAATTTAGGGCTGGCCCATAAATAGGGGAAATCTGCGTATAAATGACGGCAATCGTTTTTAAGTTATATACCGTTATTTTCCTCAATGCGGCCCCTGAGCTAACATGAGTTTGACACCCCTGCTTTAAGTACTTAGGAAGTGATTCTGTTGTCTACCACTAAAGGGAGTCTGCAAACCAGACCACACTTTGTAAATTACTGATCAAGAGAAAAAGCATTTA